>NW_026127497.1:0-21543 GCF_022985175.1 Labeo rohita
CAGGAAACACAGCAGCAACTTGGGTAGACTTGGGGACTTGACTTGACTCAGGAAATGTAACTGTACCTTTGAATGGCTCTTGTATGGCAGCTGTGATGTGACGGAGCTCTGTGATCGCCGCCATTTTGTGAATGGGCTCCGCCGTCGCCGCCATCTTGTGAACGGGCTCCGCCGTCGCCGCCATCTTGTGAACGGGCTCCGCCGTCGCCGCCATCTTGCAAACGGGCTCCGCAGTCGCCGCCATTTTGTGCACGGGCTCTGTTGTCGCTGCTGTATCATAAACGCGCTCCGACACGGCCGCCATCTTGTGAACGGGCGCAGCTGTCGCCGCGACTAGATGAGCGCTCTCCGCGGCCGTCGCCATGGCTTGAGCGCGCTCCTGCACGCCCGCCATTTCACGAGCGATCCAGGCGGCAAACGTGTTTGTGGGATCGTGCTCCGGCATGACCGCCAATCTGCGGGTGGGACGTGCGGTCGCCATTACCGCGTTGTCGCGTTCCCTCTCTGCGACCCCCACGGTGCACGGCGAACCCACACACGACAACGCAAAGTTTATGTAAGCCTCGAGCGAACAGCGCGGACCCTCGCATCTAAGCCTTGCTCTTAACGGCTCATTCACACCGTCACAGAACACCTCAATTTTAGTACAGTCCGGGAGGGTGGAGTACTTAGAAATCGAAATAAACTCACGGGCATACTGTTCGAGGGTGTGGGATCTCTGTTTGATTCTGCATAGAGTTCTATCTGTGTCCATATCTGAATGTCCGGGGGTGAAGCTGCTGGATCCTGTGGTGACGGATTGTTCTGTTACGAGGAATGAGAGACGTGAGGCGAGCGGATCCACTTGCGAGCCTTTATTTAATGGACGAGACAGATACATAGTCGAACAGGCAGGGTCAAACAGGAGCAAACAGGAGTGTCAGAGGCGAGACGAGAGAATAGTCCTTTATGACGAGCAGTAATCCAAAGGCAGGCGGCTAGACAGTCGAAAAACGAGAAAACCAGGCAGGAGAACAAAAACCAGGAACTTGGAACAAGAAACTAGGTAACGCTAACTAAGGAAATACAACAAGACAACAATTCAACAATCCGTAAAGTGCACTGGGGAGGACCGGGGTTTATATAGAACGCCTGATTGGTCACGGGGGCTGACGCAATCAGAGCGGTGGAGGATGGGAGATGCAGTCCGAGATGCAAAGTAACAGTCAGAGTGTGTAGGTGAGGCGAGAGTGACATCTGGTGGTGAGTGGACAACGGGACACCGACCAGATCCGTGATAGTTACTATGATAAAACCATGGTTAATTTTTCTTAATTACTATGGTTTTTCTACAAAAAACATAGTTAAACCATGGTTCTTGTAGTAAAACCATGGTTTATTTTGTGGTTACTATGGTTTTACTACAAAAACCAGGGCTCGACAATAAGGAGTGCTTGATGGCCCAGGGCCAGCGTGAAAGACGCTCGGGACAGTTGACGAATCTGTCACTAGCCTGATTGGGCCACTGCTGCGTCGTCACGAAAGTATATCATTTGCACGTGCCTTGTTCAATTAAAATTTCAAGCGATCACAAGAGAGATGCGTCTCTGATGGACAGATAGCCTACAAAAAATATGTACAAATACCCATTTTGATGAGTAACTTTGTAGCTTTAACAATGATTAATCTATATTTATTCAGTGGTGTACAGATGCACCGATCGACTTATTTTATCCGATCTCTGGTCCGGGCTTGCACACGAACTGCATGTAATAAATTTTCAGAATTCCATGTGTATGGACATACTCCAAACTCTTTAAACATCCGTTAATGTTATAGCCCTGGAAAAGGGCAGAGAACTAATCAGTCACACTCCACTGCGAACTTTATGCATCATGTCTTTTAATAACAATTTGACGATAAAAATTTTTTCAAAACAGTACTGTTTGCATTTTCTTCTTAATTCACAATTGGTACAATAAGCTGTCGATGAGATATAATCTTTAGTTATCTATAGATCAACAGTACCTCAGTGAATTAATACATATTTCATGGCATTTCAGAATTATCTGAAAACGAAGTTGTTCTTTTGAGCAAGACACATATCTATTAACTAGTAAAAACAACTTAAACATTTAAATATTCTTTCCAAATAATTAATATCTCTATAAAATGCTTAGATGTCAAACAATCTGTGAATCAAAGAATAAACACTAAGCAAACAGAATTAAATGTTCATTAACATACAATCTAAATATGCACGACTCATTATCAATCAACATGTGGCCTTGTGCCGTCCAGAGCCGTATAGAGAGAGAGTTGCGACAACGGAAGTTCAAAACGCTCGATCGTCACGTGATTCGTGTAGACTTCAAAATAGTTCCAGTAAGTTCATAGTGGGCAATTGGAATACATGGAGTTGGAGAGGCAGAACTGCGATTTTGGTTAATTAGTAGACAACAAAGAATGTATTTACATCATTTATAAAATACATCAACATGTATATGTAGTATGTATATGTAGTCATATCAGTGTTGTATTTAAAATATAAAATACGCTAATATTTGAGGATTAATGTGGTCAACTATCGCTACTTGCCTTGTTAACATTTTAGGCTAAAGTAACTCTGGTTAAAGACTGCATTTGCTGTTTTGAAATGGTATTGTCTTGTTGGTATGTTGTCTTAATACCAAATAAGTGAATTATAAAATTAAATTAAGGGAAATTCATCTTGTTTAATGTTTTTGATTCTTGTTCACCCCATAATTATTAATATCTACATACAACTTAAAACACTGTTTTTACACATTTAATCATATATTAAGTAAGTACACATATTTACAGCAACTGATTTATTCATTTATAATAAACGTAAGTACAGTAAATATAAAACACAGTAATAAAGTACAGGTTTACTGTGATTACGTTTATTACAGTTGAAGTCAAAAGTTTACATACAGCTTCTAGAGTCTGCAAAATTTGAATTAATTTACCAATATTAACACAGTATTAAGAATCAAGTGTATGTGAACTTTTGAACTGGGTCATTTTTATGAATGTAACTATTATTTTCTCTTATGGACTATATGTAAACAACATCTTTTATGTGAAATATCTTATTCAGGTCAGTACTAAATAAACAATGTTTAAACGTATTTATTTTGGTAAAATAAATTATTTTAATTAACATTTTGCAGTATCTGCAAGGTGTATGTAAGCTTTTGACTTCAACTGTATACAGCAGTGGTATTTAATATATTTCTGGTAATTTAGCCTAGTATGGTTCTCAGATGAAAATTGCCTGCCTCTTTTTCATTCTCACTTAGGTCCATCAGCATCCTTTGCAACAAATTTAATTCTAATATTTAACTTTCCACCAGCAAAAATCACGTTTAAAAGCCTCAATTACACAACGATGACTGAAACTGCATTAAGAGAATGAATAATACCCTATAAATCTACTAATTTAGTGAGGAATAATCTAATAATACTCTGTCTTGATACATAAGGTAATTTAATTAGCTGCTCTGATAATATATAGGTTTGTTCTATAAATGTCTTACCTTATAAAAGTGGATCACAGCGGTCTCTTCTGCTGAATCTCTATGGCGCTGATAGTATTAGCGCTAACTTCCGGGAACTATTGCGCGCCTCCACGATCCGCCATTGCTGTAAAAAACTGGTCCATTGGAGCCAATGGAGTTGTCGCAACTCTCTCTCTATACGGCTCTGGCCCAAACCCGGTACAACACCTGCGTCATCAAAAATTTGCATATATCTGGTGCCGTCCAAACTCCTGCATCACTGAACCAATCACAACCAAGCATTTAAATCAAAGTTCACTTCCTATTTTACTGCCATCTGCACACTCTTAAACTTTTCAAAACATCAACTCACACTATTTTAACTATTAATTAAAAAGGGAAACCTGGTAAAGGGGAGAGAATTAATCAGTCACAATCCACCATGCTGGCAGAGACAGAATTTGCGTTCATTCAGTCCTTCTGCTTTTCTCCCTAAAGCATCGCTTCATTTCTAATAAGTAGTTTTTGAACAAACAATGTTTGAACTTTATATTTGTTAGGCTAGTAGGTTTTGCTGTGATATTGAAGTTGGAATTGAGAATTGTACAATTTAATTGGTATGTAAAATTTTGATGTCATATAAGCTTATTTATTAAAAGATAACATGAATCAGAAACATTGTAGCGTAGCCACATAAGGGGAAGTTTATTTATAGCATTGTTTGCCAATAAGAAGGCATTATCTATTATGTTTATTGCTTTCCCCTGTGCGCTGTTATCTCCCTTTTGTTTGTCTGTGTTTGACCCCGAACTTCATTCTCGCGAGACCCGTTTGCGCTCCGTTGTCACGTCACGTTGCGTCATCTAAGCGGGAAGTATGTGTAGTATTTTCCATATGTGACCCTGGGAGAAGGGTGTTCCAGCACAACTGGAGGCTGCAGTTTCAGGACCGCATTTCTAGGACCCTATAGTTTTTAGTTTTAGGTTTTTTTTTTGTATTACTTTATTTATTTATTGTATTTATGTATGTATTATTTTATTAGCGCTTGCTATTATGTATGTTATTATATTTTAAAGAAATATATAGTTGGTTAATTGTATACACTTAATTATTGTCCTAACCAACTCCTAACCCTTAACATACCCTTAACATTGGAAATATTTAACCTAATTTATTGTAATATATTCTAGATATATTCTGGTTTTAAATTCAGTTTTCTTATAAAGAAAGACTTGTGTCTTTGCGAGACTTCAGTTCATTAGCTGCAGCACAGCCACTCACTTCTGATGTGTGACACGCATAAAGTGCAGTAAACGGTAAAACAATTGCGCTACAAATTAGTGTGTTTATTGGTACATTAATAAATGTAAGATAATATGAATACAAATGCTAGCTTATAACATTCAGCAGAACAATTAACTGTTTTGCACAGCTAAATAGGCTAAATGGAGATTGCTGACACCGCCTCGAACACAAGTTCACACCAGGTCTTATATTAAAAATAAGATGGGAAGATAAAAAATGAATAGTTTTTGTTTTATGCCTGAATCTGGTCTCCTCTAGATGGCGCTGTCACAAAAAATAGGGTCTTAGAAGTGCGGTCCTGAAACTGCAGCCTCCGGTTGTGCAGGAACATACTATCGGACCCTGGACCACAAAACCAGTCATAAGTGTCAATTTTTCTAAATTGAGCTTTATACATCATCTGAACACTGAATAATTAAGCTTTCCATTGATATATGGTTTGTTAGAACTAGAACAATAGAACAATATTTGGCAAAGATACAACTATTTCAGTATATGGAATCTGAGGGTGCAGAAAAATCTAAATATTGAGAAAATCGCCTTTAAAGTTGTCCAAATTAAGTTCTTTGCAATGCATATTGCTAATCAAAAATTAAGTTTCTATATATTTACAGTAGGAAATTTACAAAATATCTTCATGAAACGTGATCTTTACCTAATTTCCTAATGATTTTTGGCATAAAAGAAAAATTTATAATTTTGACCCATACAGTGTATTTTTGGCTATTGCTACAAATATACCCCAGTGACTTAAGACTGGTTTTGTGGTCCAGGGTCACATATATGGAACCGGCTTCCCGGTGTTACGGTTTAACTGGTGACCGTGTTATCTGGTGACCAACTTCCTGGTTCAGGTCCTCCGCACCAGATGTGATGGAACGACAGTGGCAGATTCGCCGATTCTGAAAGCACAAAAAAAAGCTGTCTAATAAATGCTGAAAGCACAGAAAGCTGTCTAATAAATGCGAGAGTAAAATTCTACTTGAATCTCGAAATTCATAGCTGAATCAGCGTAGTTTGATAGCTTAATGTGTTCGTTACTGTCGTCTCACAGTGTGGCTGTGTTTTGTGCATGTTCGAAACCCATGCCAAACAAGCTGTTTTTTTTTTTTTATTTCCACCGCTACGGGCCATCATACCAATAATTTGTAATCTTTACAAGAATACCAAAATCATGTAATGAGCAAGTGTGCGTTTATTAGACAGCTTAATATCAGGTCAGTTTGTGCTTTCAGAATTGGCGAATCTGCCACTGTCGTTCCATCTCATCTGGTGCGGAGGACCTGAACCAGGAAGTTGGTCACCAGATAACACGGTCACCAGTTAAACCGTAACACTGGCGTTCGTTAGTGGCGTCGCTCAAAGGCTTCGGAAGTGTTTCCGGCGATTGATCCAGTGGATTATTCTTATATATATATTTGTTGTTGTATTCTACCGTTTCAGCTTTCTCTGGCACTTTGTTATCTTTATATGTATAATACACTTGGTTGGGTACGGTGGCTGTCTGTGTACATTCTTTCATTCATACATACACATAAAAAAATCTTCCCTTTTAATGTGTGTAAATTCCACGCTCTGTGGAATTGTTACAACATTGGCAACAGCAACTATTTTCGTTTTCTGTGGCAGGGCCAGTAGAAAAAATCCTTGGCGCTGAGCCCTGAAAAACCATAGTTAAACCATGGCTCTTGTAGTAAAACCATAGTTAATTTTTGTAAGGGAGGATACTATCAGCCCTGATCATCAGCTGATTTTGAACAATCAGCCAGTGGCCAATAGTGAAATAAATTGCTTTTATCGGCCGATTCCGATTGTTGGCCGATACATCTGTGCATCTCTAGTTTTAAGTATTTATTTTGAATATACACATTAAATTATGAGGGGAAATGGTACTTTTAAACAAAATTAAAATGCCAGTAGGTGATGGCAAGTGTCTAATGAGTGAGTCGTTCAATGATTCGTTCAAACGACTGATTCATCAGATGTTTGTCATGGGATAATAAAACTTTGACTCAACCGATTTGTTCAAAACAATGATTCAGCAATGAATCGAGATGCGCTGTGGTTTTGCTGTCTTTCTTTGAAATTACTTTTGCTGTTGAAATAGAACAATAGCAGTCTGCAATACTGCACCTAAAATGACCTAATATTATTGAACTATTGAACAGTCGTGATGGTGAAAACTTGTGATGTTGCTTAACTAACTGTAGTTTAAATATAAAAACTTTTTACTTTCTGAATTTTTCCCTTATCAGGCTGAGTTTATTTGTGATGTGCATTTTAATTACTCCTGGAGAGGCTGCGTGCATCCAGCAGCGCATCCTTATACTGTCAGTGCATGCATTATATACAGTAGCTATATCCACTATTCACCACTTACTCTAAATCAGTGGTGTAATGGTGCCTGGAAAAGTGGGTATACGTCCCAAATACAAGCTAAAAACAATAACTTACTTATGATGGATGATCTCTTGATCCTGGATCCTTGCTGCCATTCACTTGGAGATGGTCTGGATAATATGCAGTTATGTCTAAAGGGCAATGAATCAATGTTACAAAAACACCATTAGCAGCACTATTGCTCCTGTAGCTTATAGAAATTTTTCAGTTCTGAACAACTCAGGAGCAAAAATCAGTCCCTGGTGAAAAAACAGCATATGCTGGTAGGTATGTTTTGATGTTGGTTTATGTTGGTCCTTTGCTGGTTTATGCTGCTGGTCAAGGACCAGCATAAACCAGCAAAGGACCAGCTTAAACCAGCATCAAAACATACCTACCAGCATGGGCGACATTTGACTCTTGAGTCAGGGGGGGCAAGAAAAAAAAAAATCGGATAAGCATCAAAACAATGCCCTACCGTATTGCAACGCACCAAAGCCATCAATACAGCGCAGTCAAGAACAACTTAAAGAAGTTGCCAACGTTGACTAAATTGTGGACGAGCTTTTGACTCTTGAATCTGGCGATGCTTCCCGTTTTATGTGTCAGTTGACAGCCTTTAATTTTTAACCAAATGTGCACGCTGCTTTTCTGATTTTCGGTGTCTTTTCCCCGTGTCACGTGAAATGTATCGGTTTTGATTCGTTGTTACTAAAGGTGGAACAAGTTAAGAAAAAGGAACGATCAGTTGTGGGACTATTTTGTCTTAAATCGCACACTATTCATTCCTGAGCTTTACCGTCCGTTACTGGCAATGAAATTAGGCTAGTGGTTGATATGTCCCGATAAAGCCCTGCATTGCAGCCCGAGCCCGACAGGCCCCGACTTTTTTACGCCCCTAGGGCCGGACTTCGGGCCAATTTTCAAGTCATAGTTCAAACGCGGGACGGGCTTCGGGCCTGTTTTAGGCTTCTTCTTATTTTTATATTTTAGACATCCACCAAATATGGCGATGAAAATCGTAAGTAGTAAGGAGATTTTTGAATTATTAATTAATAAACTACTGTTTTCTGAGTCAGTGTCGAAAGGATGAAGTTGCTGATCCTGACTCGCCATCTCCTCTTTGGATGCGCCTTTAGAGAGAAATGCATCTTTACAGATTACATAATGATAGTTTTTGTTTTCGATTTGCTGTATTTCGTTAAGTTATAATTTAAAACTTTCTATAGATATATGTATCATGTTTGTGAAGTATTTATTCGCTGAGTTTCAGTTCATTTTTGTGAAGCACTCCTGTTGAGACGACAGACAGCGCATCATGTTATGTCCATTTGCAACGTTTTGTTGATATTGTGAGTAAAATAATAAAAGTAGACCCTTTACAGTTTGGAATGATGTATTATTCTTATTTTTATCAGCAAAAATGACGGAATATTTAAAATGGTTTCCACTGAAAAAAAAATGCAAGTGTTCGCGCTGGCGCCTCGATGTGCTGCAAAGCGGCTTTAGCTTGAACTCTCCACACAAATGATTGGATATGCGCCTAATAGCACACATTTATCTAGATTTAATGTTTAAACTAACATTGATTTACACTTGAACTGTTTTATATCTGTAGATATTTTATCTTAGGCAAGTCGTGATGATTTGAGAAAGCAAAATTGATCAAACAGACTATGATCAGTCTTCCGCTGGCCGCTTTGTCGTTACTTTAAAAAACAAAAACTTATATTTAACGAACAAAAAAATGCTTCAAAACGCTTAAATTAACTTGATAAAAAACGAAATATAATCACTTTGCAATTGCAAACAAAACTGGACTATTGTAATAGCTGAAAGAGTAGTATAAGCTGTTTTGGGAGAAGAGGGCTCGGGTCGGACTCGGGACAAGAATTCTGATAAGCTGTCGGACAATGGCCGGGCGAAGAACGAATCCAGCATAAATATGCAGATGTCATCCCGAAACATTGCACCGTATAAAACGAACGATTCATACAAAATCTTAACGGATTATAGCCTAGAAAGTGCGCTCACATTATTATCACGGATAAAAGCGTCACTCATCTCAGTTCATTGCGATCTCACAAGATCTATTATAATCAATGAAGTTCTCTAAACTACA
The DNA here is from genome assembly GCF_022985175.1 of Labeo rohita. NCBI lineage: Eukaryota > Metazoa > Chordata > Actinopteri > Cypriniformes > Cyprinidae > Labeo > Labeo rohita. Next base: position 9,310 of record NW_026127497.1, read on the forward strand.
CAATGAGTCTGGCTATTCTGCCAGATCTTCAGATGCTTTTGCTTTCGTTAGAGGGTTTTTAGCACCATCTAGTACCTCCGTACAACCGGGCCTGGGCATGGCAAACCGCTCCAATTGCAGTGTGTCTGACAACGGGGATGACTAACCATCTGGGGTTAGCCCCCTTGCCCCCCTCCCCCTAATGTCGCCCATGCCTACCAGCATATGCTGTTTTTTTCACCAGGGGTACCTGTTCTCGATAATCATCCCTACTTATAATCATAGTTGTTTGCTTGCTGCTGATAAAATCTCTCCACCTGCTGATAAAAAGTATATTAGCTTTACAACAATGAATAAAACTTTTAAACTACTAGGTGGTGACAAATGAGCATCTTATAAGCAACTCACTGAATCATTGACTGGTTCATCGTCAGGACCTAAAGAAAGTAAACCATTTGTTTATTAAAGGAATGTTAAAACTAATGTATCAGACGTATTTGTGAATGAAAGGTAACGTTAACTAGCATAAAAAGCAAGCATGTGAAAAACACCATTAACACCAATAATGAGCAAATAACAATTTACAGGTCTGTTTCTCGAGGGGAAAATGGGGGAATTATTATTCCCACATACGTGATTTCGGTAGCCTCGATCTAATTAATCATTAGACGTTTATACAGTAGTTTATACTTAAGTTTACAATGGTCACGTTCACACTGTCAGTTTTTGGGATTGACAACTGCATTTACTTACAGGTGTGAGTCTCTAAATGTCCCGTTCACACAGCAGCTTACAGTTGCTTTCTGAATACTGTCTGTATGAACGTGCAATGGGAGTCAAGCCCGTATTCCTTACGAGTAACCATAGCAACACTCACCAAAGTAATATCAAAGATGGTGACAACAATGATACTTACAAGACAGAGTAGGAATGTCCTTTATCGTTTGTTGTTTGCCCGTTGCTCTCCGACAGGTAAACTTAGTGCTCTCTTGTGTAAAAACAAAATTAAAAACGGCAGAAATGATAATGGCGGGATCTTGCAGCAGTGATCTCTTATTAACTTTCAAGTCTGGTGTTGTCAGTCGTCCTGTCTCAGTAGGGCTACAATTGCCATCTAGCGGTTGGGAATTGTAATTGCATTTTTATTTATAAAATGAAAGACAGTCAAATAATATGGTGTGTATGAATGTTACATTTAACAGCTTGTGTGATGCATGACATCATATTATCAAATGCAAGTAAACTTTTGAAACATTTACATTAGCATTATTTTTGGTGTAATAATGCTATATTTAATAATGCAATAGAATAATTTAATATACAATAATGCTAATTTATATGTTTCAAAAGTTTACTTTTGCAAAAATTACATGTAAACGATTTTAAGACTATTTTGTCCATGCTCACTGCTGGTCTGGTATAGGGCTGTAGCCGAGCCGTTAACATTAGACACCGATTGCCTCGATTTCACCGGGTGGGCTAAAAGCAGACGACACATAGCTCGTCCAATTCAGAGCTGAATCGTGGCTACATATGGACCATGTCATGAAATGACACTTACATCTTTGTAGATATTTTTGACACTGTGAACATGAGTGTATATCAACCATCTCATGCGCTGCCTGACCAAAAACTACAATCAATCAGTTTTGACTATCAGTGGGCTACAAATATCCGGTCTGACTACGAGCTAAACCGAGGCTACACACAGACTACACATAGAACATGTCAAAGAAATGAAACCAAACACCTTGTAAATGCTGTTGACTTTGCTTACATGATAGAATATCACACATCTCACAAGTCATTTTGCCAAAAAACAACATGTATCCAAATTCAGGGTTATTTGGGCTAGAAGGGGGTCACACATAGCCGGACTATATCGGGTCTATAGTTAACCGAGACTGTGAAATGATGGCTATTGCTTGCTGGACTCACACTGTATGACGTGACGAACAACTAGTTTCCAGTCCTGTTCTGTTCACACAGTGCGTGTGTTCAAGAATGAGGCTGTGAGTCCTAAAAATTTACGGGTGTGAGTTTGGTTATAGAATACGGTCGTCACACCTGTAAATAACTGTGCTGTGTGTGAACGCAACCGTATTAAGGACTCAAATATGGTATTGACAACAGTATTCTGCTGCTGTGTGAACGTGGCCAATATGAGCATGAGCATCATAAAGCGAGAGTGACAGGCAGTCAAACAAACTATTACGATTGAAGATTAAATAATTGGATAGTTAAAACTGTATAGTTTATTGTGTTACATTTCAAACTAAACTAAAAAGAAGGAACACAATTTTATCTCAGGATTTTAACAGTTAATGTTTCCTTAGACCGCGACATGAGCTAACCAAACAGAGCATTTATTTACAAAATTAATATAGAAAACCTACAAAAATACAAAACACTACTCATCTTACATGATATCTAACATCATATCAGCAAAAACGATGAATAAAAGTATATTTACCTTTTCCTTCATGTCCGTCTGGACACACAGACGCAGTACTCAGAAAGTGACGTGCGCTGATTTAAATTAAATGTTCATTTGTCCTGTTGGGTTCTGCCCCTTTAAGAATGCGATGCTTTAGAGCGTACATGATTCTGAATCATTCGGACGGAAGAGAGACGATGCACAGCACGAGATTCATGTAGCTGATAAGACTTTAAACTACCCAATAACAACAAATTGCTTTACGTTTTTTATTCTTTCCTGATCCCAGCGTGGTGAGCATATTTTATTGTTGTTTATAAGCCAGAGATGCTCACAAGTCTCTGAGCTAGAGTCCAAGTCAAGTCTCAAGTCTCTGAGCTAGCGTCCAAGTCAAGTCTCAAGTCTCTGAGCTAGAGTCCAAGTCAAGTCTCAAGTCTTTGAGCTAGCGTCCAAGTCAAGTCTCAAGTCTCTTTATTATATTAAGTCTCTGGTTACAATAAGTGTTGCATCACGTACAGCGACCCATCCAACACTGCATAGCTATATGTAAGGCATTCAAAGCATGTAATATGTTATAATGACTCCTTTATCTGTTAGCATACAGTATCAGCTTTGATTTTGGTATATAATCAGTGTAAACAGGCTATTGCAACATGACAAAAACACCAAGAATGCTTTACTTTTAAGTTAATATCTGTATTTTGCCTTGTAGCATGAACACACAGTACAGTACAGACCAAAAATTAAGAAAGACCAAATATGGTCAAACATCACATTGTAGCTAAATGCAAAACACTATTGCAACAAACCAAATGATGTGAAATATATGAAGAGTTCAGATGCAAAAGCCTCTAAGTGCCATCTGAAATTTTCTTTAGAATGATCATTTTTATCAAGCTTGTATATTTAAGTTCAATAATTTCACTTAAATGGCAATGAAAATGACCTATTAATTGTCATTTAAGTGAAATTACTTACTCTCCATAGGCGTAATGGTTTTACTAATGTACCAACTGTATAATCTATCCTCCTACACTAACCCTACCCCTAAACCTACCAATCACAGAAAACTTTTGGCCTTTTTTGAATTTAAAAAAAAAAAAACACCATTTAGTAGGGCTGGGTATCGATTCAGATGTTCCGATTCGATTCGATTTCGATTTTCAAGTTCTTAATTCGATTCGATTTCAATTTCGATTCTCGATTCGATACTCGATTTTTGATTCTATTTCGATTCTTGATTTCAATTCTTGATTTGACAAGAGATTTGTAGTATCAGGGCTCTACACTTACTTTTCTTGCTAGGAGCACTTGTGCTCCTAATTTAAAAAATTTAGTAGCACAATCAAAATTTTAGAAGCACATTCTAAACAATAATCCAAAAATCTGATAAAAAATTTGCCTTCCCATTATGAGGTGATATTTGACTCCTAAAAGTGATTTACAGGGGAATTTAACCTTTGTTTTTACCTTTTCATATGTTAAATGAGGCTCAGAGGTGGCAGGAGTGCAATCATATTCCTAAATTCATTGTTGAGATTAATGTTTTAAATCAAATTTTTTTAATACAGAAATGTTAAATGATTTAAATAACTGCCAGCAGGTGGCGGCAAGAGACTGATTTAATTACTGAATCATTCATTCATTTGATTCGTTCGAACTGCTGTTTCATTTAGGAATAAAGAGTGACTGTCTTTATGAATGGGAAATTGAATCATTTCACTAGATTCGTTTTAAAAACGAGTTCATTCATAAACGAAACACCGCTGTGTTTGAATGGAGATGCGCAGCGGCTCAGCTGTGACTTGTTTCAGACTACTTTTGACGACGAAATAGAGCAAAATCAGGCAATAGTGTTATAGTCAGACAATGTAAGTCACTTAATAATAACATCTTGTTTATTTAACTGCTGTATTAAATCAGTATCTCATTTACAAACTCCCTTAAAATTAGTAAAAGCTTAGCTCGCGATATCACAAAGCTCTATTATAATCAACGACGCTGTCTATACTGTCACTAATCAGTCTCTTATTTACACTTATTATTTACAAAATGTGTGGCCGCGCCCGCGCGCAGCAGATACACATCACGTGTTACATGGGCAGGTTATAGGTAACGGAGGGAGGGGAATAACAGCGAGCTCATCAGTTGTTTCCTAAAAATAAACATTGTTCACGAGTCCCGCAGCTCGAGTCCGAGTCGAGTCTGAAGTCTTTCGAGGACTAGTCTCAAGTCGAGTCTGAAGTCACTGTGTGTGCGACTTAAGTCGCACTCGAGTCCGAGTCTCAAACTCGAGTCCCCATCACTGTTATAAGCCATTTGTGGTTTATGTTAAGGTTAATTAAGATGGGACATTCTAAAACGCTTAACGTGAAAAACGCTTACCGTGGCTTAACGTACATAAACAACACCCGGTCAAGTGAGCCGCCATCTGGCTACCGCTGCACGTCTATTAATGGAATTAAGGTACGGAGACACGAAGCGGCCAAAAAGGCTGACGAACATCTATATTTCAGCGGTTAAAATTTAAATGTGCCCGAAAACAGGGAAAAAGTATTTACAAAACGTATTTATATTGTACATTATAGAAGATACACTTATATTACATTCAAATACATTATACTGTGAAGTTTTCTGAAAAAATAAAGTTTGTTAAAATACGTTCTAACACTTAATATTTGCTCCTTTTTCCTACATGCATTATTAAAATTTCTTCAGAGTTACCATGAACATTTCAATAAAATATTTTTCTGAACAATCATGTCTCTATCTGTGTTCACGATGTTTTAGTGTAGAATTTGTGCAGAAAATGAAAGGCAGTCTGTCACAATGCATTATATAACATATATATATAACATATATACAGTAAAGTCATAACATAATGATACATTTGCAAATCATTAACTAATGAGTATTTAAAGCAGACAACTGGAAGTTGAAGTACATAGCTTTGAGCACTGTGGTAACTAACATGAATTTACATCATTAGTCAATAAAATAAGTGATAAAGGAAATTAATACATTATGACACATTTATGATTACTTAATCTATGAATCATATAGAATGTTCAATTGTTGCTGATGAAGGAATCATTAATAAATGCTTTAGTTCATCATGAATTATACATTAACTCGTGATTATCTGTGCATTAATTATGCATGAATTAATGCATATTTTTGTACACATATTGTAAAGTGTTACCAAGATTTGCTTTTCATTTTCTGTCAAATTCTACAATTTTCCTGTTAACTCTAAAGACTTTTTTTTGGATAAATAATAAAAAACATTTTGCCCTTTATCATCATTATTTTTATTATTATTATGAAAGGACACATCAGAAATGACAAGAAGTGACATGGGGGTGGGATCAGGAAAGGCCCCGAGTAGGGATTCAAACCCAAGACAGTGCTGCCCACAAAGCTATTGGCATCAACATCTTTGAAGGATATATAAGAGAATATAACAATATACAGGTTCTGGTCATATAATTAGAATATCTTCAAAAAGTTTATTTATTTCACTAATTCCATTCAAGAAGTGAAACTTGTATAATGTATACATTCATTCCACACACTGATATATTTCAAGTGTTTATTTCTTTTCATTTTGATGATTATAACTGACAACTAATGAAAACCCCAAATTCAGTATCTCAGAAAATTAGAATATTACTTAAGACCAATACAAAGAAAGGATTTTCAGAAATCTTGGCCAACTGAAAAGTATGAACATGAAAAGTATGAGCATGTACAGCACTCAATACTTAGTTGTGGCTCCTTTTGTCTGAATTACTGCAGCAATGCGGCGTGGCATGGAGTCGATCAGTCTGTGGCACTGCTCAGGTGTTATGAGAGCCCAGGTTGCTCTGATAGTGGCCTTCAGCTCTTCTGCATTGTTGGGTCTGGCATATCACATCTTCCTCTTCACAATACCCCATAGATTTTCTAAGGGGTTAAGGTCAGGCGAGTTTGCCTGCCAGTTAAGAACAGGGATACCATGGTCCTTAAACCAGGTACTGGTAGCTTTGGCACGGTGTGCACGTGCCAAGTCCTGTTGGAAAATGAAATCTGCATCTCCATAAAGTTGGTCAGCAGCAGGAAGCATGAAGTGCTCTAAAACGTCCTGGTATACAGCTGCGTTGACCTTGGACCTCAGAAAACACAGTGGAGCAACACCAGCAGATGACATGGCACCCCAAACCATCACTGACTGTGGAAACTTTACACTGGACCTCAAGCAACGTGGATGCTGTGCCTCTCCTCTCTTCCTCCAGACTCTGGGACCCTGATTTCCAAAGGAAATGCAAAATTTACTTTCATCACAGAACATAACTTTGAACCACTCAGCAGCAGTCCAGTCCTTTTTGTCTTTAGCCCAGGCGAGACGCTTCTGACGCTGTCTGTTGTTCAAGAGCGGCTTGACACAAGGAATGCGACAGCTGAAACCCATGTCTTGCAGACGTCTGTGTGCAGTGGTTCTTGAAGCACTGACTCCAGCTGCAGTCCACTCTTTGTGAATCTCCCCCACATTTTTGAATGGGTTTTTGTTTCAATTCTCTCCAGGGTGCAGTTATCCCTATTGCTTGTACACTTTTTTCTACCACATATTTTCCTTTCCTTCGCCTCTCTATTAATGTGCTTGGAAACAGAGCTCTGTGAACAGCCTCTTTTGCAATGACCTTTTGTGTCTTGCCCTCCTTGTGCAAGGTGTCAATGGTCGTCTTTTGGAAACTGTCAAATCAGCAGTCTTCCCCATGATTGTGTAGCCTACAGAACTAGACTGAGAGACCATTTAAAGGTCTTTGCAGGTGTTTTGAGTTAATTAGCTGATTAGAGTGTGGCACCAGGTGTCTTCAATACTGAACCTTTTCACAATATTCTTATTTTCTGAGATACTGAATTTGGGGTTTTCATTAGTTGTCAGTTATAATCATCAAAATCAAAAGAAATAAACACTTGAAATATATCAGTCTGTGTGGAATTAATGTATGCATTATACAAGTTTCACTTCTTGAATTGAATTAGTGAAATAAATCAACTTTTTGAGGATATTCTAATTATACGACCAGCACCTGTATACGCTATATAATGCATTGTGACAAATTCATTTTCTGTACAAATCTTCACTGAAATCTCGTGAAACTTGATACAGACAGAGTGTTGGGCATTCTGAAGAAGTATGAATAGAAATCTTGCTGTGAGACTTAAAGGAATTTAAATAATGCATGTATAAATGTGAAAGAATGGTCTGTGCAATGTCACAGACTTTGCCATTCATTTTCTGTACAAATTCTACACTAAAACATCGTGAACACAGATAGAGACATGATTGTTCAGAAAAATATTTTATTGAAATGTTCATGGTAACTCTGAAGAAATTTTAATAATGCATGTAGAAAAAAAGGAGCAAACATTAAGTGTTAGAACGTATTTTAACAAACTTTATTTTTTCAGAAAACTTCACAGTATAATGTATTTGAATGTAATATAAGTGTATCTTCTATAATGTACAATATAAATACGTTTTGTAAATACTTTTTCCGTTTTCGGGCACATTTAATTTTTAACCGCTGAAATATAGATGTTCGTCAGCTTTTTGGCCACTTCGTGTCTCTGTACCGTAATTCCACTAATAGACGTGCAGCGGTACCCAGATGGCGGCTCACTTGACCGGGTGTTCGCAGATGGCGGCTCACTTGACCGCGGTTTAACAACGACCGGGGGAAACCAAACTTCTGTCAAATTTTACTTATAATAAACACTTTCTGCTGTCAAAAGAACAAGCTTTTATTCAGCGTATAAAGTGAACAATATCACGTTAAGCGTTCTCCCCCATAGAAGTCAATTATAAGGAAACAGCTTAACGTGGACGGCTCATTATTCGTACATATTTTAGGAGGTGGCTACTGTAATTCGGACGAATTCAGTAGACCTCACTCGTACAATTTAGGGTAGCGTGGGGCACAACCTAACTCTTTTAATTTCTGTTTGTGTGAATCTATGTAATATAATGTCATAGAAATGCATAGTTTAATATAGCAGGGCACACTGTAACGCAGTGTTACAATGTTCCCCATCAGCGCAACTGGATTTTTTAAAACTGGTTAGTGTCTTCTGCTGGTTTGCTAAGCATTAATAAACTATTTGAACTAATAAACAACAGATTGGAGATTAAAATAATAAAAGATTTGTCTCATTTTGAATACTAAAAACTGAGATGAAAGATTTACTTCAGCCAGAAATGTACTTTTATTAAATATTCAGTGATATCTTAAAAATGCTTTTGAATTTTGCCGCACTTTTTTCTCTGTGTAGTGTTGCTATTGCAACTAGTAAATTCTGTAAATCTGGTTATGGTAGCATGTGTGAAAACAACTAACCCCGCATTAGTTTGTAACCCACGCTCCACTAATACGATTTTAGCTAACACCAAAGTTATTTTACAAATTGCACAATAGTATGAAATTGGATGAATGACCTACACCTAACCCCGCCCCTAAACTGGGTTTTACACAAATCGTACAAAATCGTGAGGTCGTACGAATTTGTACGAATTAGCCACCTCGTAATATATGTACGAATTGGTCGAATTATCCACTTAATATGCTGAATAAAGAGCTCATTGTTTTGACAACAGAAAGTGTTTATTATAAGTAGTTTTTTAAGTAGTCTTTTTCCTTATAATGGACTTATAGGGGAAGAACGTTTAACGTGATATTATTCCAGGGTTGCCAACTTTTAAGTTCAGTTTGGAGTAAGATTTTTTTGTTTTGGAGTGGGGGGTTGGGTTGGGGGGAGGGGGTGGCGATTTTGATTCCATGTCTATTTATATGTATACTGTACATATATGGGGATAAAAATGCAGTGTTTTTTTTAGCACCATTCTTGGCAATTTGGTTTAAAATCCGTATTTGCTTGCGTTCATTGTGTGTACTTATATGAGATTCATTTAAAAAAAAGGACGTAAGTTATTAACTTTTTAAATTTCACATTTAAAAATATAGTTATTAATCATTTCTAAATATTTATTCAAATGAAAAACTTAAAAATAAGTAAGCAGGTATGACCTGCAATATTCTAGATACATGTATATTTAGTAAAGAGCCATACAGGTACCTAGTGAGGAAAAGGATTTTTTCCCTGACCACAAAATGACTCTAATTTGCCCATTTGCAGTGGAATTTAAAACCCTTTTCTCTATTTAAGCTTAAATACTACACTAATTGTAATATAAGTAATGGAAATATAAAATAATGTATATATTTTAAGTCATTAATAGACCATAATTATTAGACAAATAGTATTTAGTGCTAAATGATCACCTTAAAATATTACAAATTATTGAACTAAAATACAGAACATTTATTTAAATAAAAAATAGTTAAGCTGTATGGTCACATTATAAGTAAGCAATACCTGAGGGTCAAATACAAGAAAACCATATTAATGTTACAAAAATTAACCATGGTTTTATTATAGTAAAAGTGTAGTAACTATTTTTTGGCACACTGCTTACCATTTGTATAACCATAGTTTTACTACAAATACCATGGTTAAACTATGGTTAGTGTAGCAAGACCATGGTTAATTTGTGGTTACCATGGTTTAACTATAGTAACCATTTTTTTGTTTGTTTGTTTGTTTGTTTTTTTGTTTTGGTTTATTTGTAGTAAAACCATGTTCAGTTTTCGTAAGGGTTGCCTCTCCATCACTCTCTAGAATAAAATTATACTGTAAATGTCATCGACGTAGAAATCAATGCATAAAATGCTGTAATGTTACCAAAATTGCTACAAATACCTGAATAGTGAAGCTGTAGTCTTTGGTTTGTTTGGAGAGCTCTGTGAATCACGTGACCGCGTGGTGGCGATGCCGGCGAGATCAACGCTTGTGGCAGCTTTCTTTCAATGGCTCTGGCGTTAACAGAAGTGCTACATTTTACGATTTACGCCACATTAAGTGCGCCAAACGGTATTTATCGTTGGACACTTGAAAGCTGAAACTTTGTTTAAAATCGCAAGCAGGCGTGAGATTTACATGGGCAGAGTGAGAGCGTGAGACAGAGCCTGAAAGCATGTGTCTCACGCCAAATGCGTGACAGTTGGCAACCCTGTTATTCACTTTATATGCTAATAAGAGTTCATTCTTTTGACAGCAAAAAGTGTTTATTATAAGTAAAATTTGACATTCCCCCGGTTTTCTCCGGTCGTTGTTAAGGTATGTTAAACTGTTAAGCTGTTTCTTTATAATGGACTTCTATGGGGGAGAAAACGCTTAACATAATATTATTCACTTTATCTGTGAATTAAGGGCTCGTTCTGACAGTAGTTGGCGTTTATTATAAGTAAAATTTGACGTAAGTTTGGTTTTCCCCGGTCGTTGTTAAGGTACGTTAAACTGTTTCCTTATAATGGACTTCTATGGGGGAAAACGCTTAATGTGATATTATTCACTTCATATGCTGAATAAGAGCTCATTCTTTTGACAGCAGAAAGTGTTTATTAGGGGTTCGAGCACGCAGTGCTGAAACCCTATTGTAATTGTTAGGATTTTTTTTATTATTATTCTTCCCTAAAACTGATCGTGCAGCCCAAACCGTAAGGCCTAGAGAGCTGAAACTTGGTCAGAAGGTAGTAGTCACCCTCGCTACTCAGGCGCAAAGAACCGGTCCAATCGGCCTATAGGTGGCGCTACAGTGATCAAAAATGCAAAAATGCTTATAGCTCCTAGACCGTTTGTCATAGACTCACAAAATTTGATATTTGGAATCCTTGGGTCAAGGCGATAAAAAGCCTAAAAAATCAGATTCGCTCTACGGGGTCCGGTTTTTCCGCCATTTTGAAGTAAATTCAAAACCTACTTTTGCGAACTAGTCCTAGGTTTTTCGCCCGATCGGAACCAAACCAGTGCAGAAATGTTCTCTGGACAGTGAATATCAATAATTATCAAAAAAATGTAAAATTTTGACTCATCGTTGCGAAAGGGCCCCAAAAAGTTTGTCAGGTGGGGGGGCCATTTTTACTAAAATGACTATAACTCATGAACCAAAAGAGATATCTTCACCAAACTCGATACACATGTGTATAAGCTCAATCTTTGGACAAATACAAAAAATTTCACAGCTCTGCCACTTGGTGGCGCTATAAGCCTGAAAAACATAAAAATGACTATAACTATGCAATCGTTGGTCCGATCGACCTGAAAATTGGTATGCAGTGTCTCTGTCCAACGTGCCATAAGGGTCTATGAGGACATTGGCGTATCTCAAAAAACATGGCCGCTATCGGCCAATGAAGTTTGAGCACCTATTAGACAAGGTTAACAGAGGCCGATCGGAACAAAACTCACTGGGCATGTTCGACTCATGGCCCTAAAGGTCTGTAAGAATTTTGAAAGAAATCGGCCACTAGTTGGCGCTAACGAGTTTTATGGCTCTGTAATCACGTGGTGTTTCACACATCCACACAATATGCATATCATTTGATAGATCTCCTCATGATGAACAACTTTGCCTCAAGAACCATTGCTGTCAATCAAACCGTTCATTAATTATTCACAAATATGTTAAAAACCTACTTTTGCGAACTAGTCCTAGGTTTTTCACTCAATCTCGATCAAACCACTGCAGCGCAGTTCTCCAGACTCTCTAGATCAATAATTATCAAAAAAATGTTGAATTTTGTCCTTTGGTTAGCTATAACGGGGTCATTTAAGAAAGGGGCATGGCCACATATATTCAAAAGCCTTTAAAACCTAAACAAAAACTCAAAACTTTACAAAAGTTGGAGAAAACATGTGTCAGATGACTCTTAACAAGC
>NW_026127498.1:0-21513 GCF_022985175.1 Labeo rohita
TTAGACAAGCCCAAAAGGATGACAAGGACATTGGAGTAATCGTTGAACATTTACAAGCAGGATCTAGGCCTCCTCTACAGTGGCGTTCGGTCAACTCACCATCCAAAGTCCTTCTGAGAGAATGGGACAAGCTAAAGTTGGATGAACATGGCATTCTGTGTCGTCAAACATCGCAAAGGACACAGTTGGTATTACCAACTCAATTCAAAAGAATTGTTCTCAAGGAACTGCATGATGAGATGGGCCATCAGGGCCTTGATCGCACCACAAGCCTCATTACGGATCGGTTCTTCTGGCCCTACATGCAGAAAGATATTGAAAACTATGTCCTGAGAAACTGCCCCTGCATAAAACAAAAGAAGCCATGCCGTGAGACAAGAGTACCCCTTAAAAGTATCAAAGTGACTCACCCATTTGAATTAGTGTCGATTGATTTTCTTCATTTGGACAAATGTAAGGGGGGCTATGAGTACATTTTGGTAATTGTCGATCACTTCACTCGATTTGTACAGGCTTATGCCACAACCTCAAAATCCGCAAAAACAGTGGCTGACCGTTTATTCAATGACTTCGCCCTCAAGTTTGGTTTCCCATGTAGAATTCATCATGACCAAGGGGGAGAATTCGAAAATCAGCTGCTCACCCAACTGCGGAAGTACAGTGGCGTCGCCGGCTCAAGGACCACCCCCTACCACCCCGAAGGGAATGGGCAGGTGGAACGATTTAACCGGACATTACTGCAGATGCTGAAAACCCTGACAGAGAGACAAAAATCAAATTGGAAGGATGCACTTAACAAGTTAATCTTTGCCTACAACTCTACCAGAAGTGAAGTGACTGGTTTTTCACCTTTTCACCTGCTGTTTGGCCGCCCACCACGGCTGCCCATCGATGCTCTCTTCGGAGTCCATGCAGACAACAACTCTCAGAGTTATAGTGAGTACATGAAAAAATGGACAAAAGGGATGCAAGAAGCTTGTGAGATAGCGAGAGAACAAGCAAACAAGTTTGCTGAAAGGAACAAAAAGAATTACGATCAAAAAGTGAGGTTCACTGAACTATGCTCTGGAAGTAGGGTCCTCATGAAAAATTTGACCCCAAGAGGTGGAACTGGAAAACTGCGGAATTACTGGGAGGACGAAGTTTATGTCGTTGTACGTCAGGTAGCAGATGATGCACCGATCTACGAAGTAAAACCCGAGCAGGGTAAAGGTAGATCAAGGGTTTTACATCGCAATCTTCTTCTTCCATGCGACCATCTACCTCTTAATATCACACCCACTCAAGGTGCCAAATCAAAGCAAGGGCATCAACCAAGAAACAGTAGAATCCGACCAACCAGGGAAAAAGTATGTGAGTCTGAGTGTGATAATGAAAGTGAAGAAGATGACTACCACTTCCAAGTTGAGCCTTATCAGATAAGACCACAGGAAAGCAGTGAGCACCTAGAAAAACAGATGTTACCACCACAGTTAGTACCAAGTGAGCATCGTTGTCCAGCATCAGAGCCAAGGCCGCCATCACCTCCAGTTGAATTGGTGAGGGATCTTCCAGAGCCTACCGCTGCACCTGCAATAAGACAAGAACTTTATGGAAGCGAACCAACTTTTGACCCAACGGAACAAGACTTGCCTGTTAATGAAGTGCTTGGGTCCAGGGATGGGACCACAGCGGAGGAAAACAGGCATCAGCTCACCAAGAGGAAGAAGTGGGCACCAAAAAGGTTTACCTACGACAGCCTTGGGACCCCATCGTGCTACAATGTGCAGATAGTGGGCAATATCCCCTACCCCCACTTTGCATCTAGTGGGATAACAGCTGTGACACCCTGGTTACCAGTTCCATCTTGTTACCCCCAGTCCTCGCCTGTGTGCTATTAACTGTGAAATGCACAACCCCATAAACCTTTCTCCCCTCTGACCAGTCACTTATGGCCTGTGCTGAAGGCGTGGCATGCCATTATATAGCCCATCACCCAGAAACTGTTATTACTAATAGTAAGAAACTGTGAAACAGTTAACTGTTACTGGATGAGAGTTCTCACTAAGTGAGAATATGGACTGTTATTCGTTCCTGAACTGTGGACACTTTGAGTCACTTGTGACTTACTTTATGACACCTTTGAATCTTCTTCGTATTTGAAGGACTTTTTGTCATTTCTTTGCAAAAGCAAACTGAATGGACTGTTTTTTTTTCCTTTAAAAAGATAACTCAGTGGTGGGTTAAGAAAAGAACTGCCTTTGACACTAACCTATGGGACTATTTGCAACCAAGTGCCTCTTGTCTGTTGACTAATAAGGACTCTTGAATGGTGAAATGATTAATTCTAGCACTACACCTGTATGTTTGTTGCAGAAATGCTGACTTTGTGAAAAAAATGGAGAGAAGACAATGTTTAAAGAAAATGTTGGTAACAGTGTTATAATAACTAAATGCTGTGAATGGAGCATTACTGTGACTGACTAATTTAAGCAATCTGATGTCGGGACGACATCTTATCTTGAAGGGGAGAGTGTGGTGTTTTGAATAGGTTGTGTTTGTGTTTGTGGTTTTACTCAGGTTTATCACAAAATTGTTTATTTTTGTACAAAATGTATATTTTTATAATATTGTTAAAAATGGAATTGGTCTTCAGTTTAAATAATTATTAATTATACAGATGTTGGAAAATATTTTCAAATATTCTGTTTCGGAATAACTAAGGTGTTCAGAAAAATATATATTATGTTTCCGAGTGAAATGTTGCAATGTTTAAGTGGGAGTATTTGATTGGTTGCCGGTGTGTGCGTGCGTGTATTCTCAGGGAGTTCTCGCGATGCGCTCCATTCCAAGTAAAGCTGTGAATGTGAAGCATCAAATCTTGTTTGTTCATTTATAATATCTTCCCTGGCAGGTATTGAAATCGCACATTTGCACACAAATGTATAAAATTGTCTCTAAATGCGTTCATCTTCATGTTGTATGTTTTAAAGTAATGTGTAAGTTGTTTTTATGAGTTAACAACCACATAAAAAGATCGCACCACGTTAGCATGTGGCTAATAAGCCCTGTAGGATTCACGTGCATGCTGGGCGATTGAGTATAAGTTTAGCAATAATGCTGTGAGTCTTCCTGTTGTTAATAGATTATATAATCATATGAAGTTATGAAGTTAAATGAAGCCATTATGTTCTAGACTAATACAACAAATGCTGTGTGCACAGACTGAATCACATGTGTATGTGAGGTATCTAAATGTGAACATGGGGTGTTCATACTGTGAATTATTCTGTTGGAGTAATAAGGTAAACTTGAATATGGTGTTAAATTAGTTGCAAACTGTTGGGTACAGTGAATATAAAACTTGGATGTAGAATGAATACTTCAAAGATGTACTCAGGTTTATTCACAATGTGAAGTTAGTGAGATGCCTTAAATTGGAGGGAAGTTATTGATATGTTAAATTGATACATTTATTGTTGTATGCAATAATTGTTGATTTATTGCTACAGACCATTCCAAGTAAAGCTGTGAATGTGAAGCATTGAATCTTGTTTGTTCATTTATAATATCTTCCCTGGCAGGGGTACTACAGTAACAATAATTATTCATACTGCAGTGCATGATGGGAGTTTTTACTGTGTTGTTACCCAGCATGCATTGCAGCATGAAGCATTTTGTTGATTGTCACCATTGTTGAGATTCATATGCTGGTACTTGATGTCTGTGTGACTCTGAGTAACAGTGGTGTTTACTTATTCTTTACTATTACATCATAGTTTATTTTTCTTTCCACTGCTGAAGTTTTACAGGGTTGGTTATGGTTGTCTAAATGCATAAATTGAGAAAAAGTTACCTTGGATGTAATCAAATCATCTCACCATAAACATCTCAACATATAAAGTCAATTAAAACGTGCTTAATGTAAAGCATTAACCACTCTGTTTTACAACATTACACATACAGTTAAACAGAGATCTAACCCAAAAACTGAAGGGTGAAGAGCTAAACTAAAACAAATGCTGATCTCCATGATGGTAGCGTCATTTTAACCACTAAAACAACAACTTTTGATCCTCTGTAAATCTAAATAAGAGCTTCTGTAGACGTGTGACAAAAATAAAGTCAGTCTGGTTAATAATGAGTGAAGCTGTTAGTGGAGTTGTTTAATCATCATCTGCTGAGATCTTGAGGGATTTAATTACTTATTTTATTTCAGTTGATTTAATCTGAGGCTGAATCACTTGTAGTTCTTGTGTTTCTCTTTTCTTCATTGATTCTGCTTGTTAAGAGCAGGTGTTCATCACTAATGCTCAATCACCTTTTAATTGATCACTTAATTATCTGATCAGCTTTAACTCTGCTTCAGTGTTAATTTAACTCTATTTAGAGAGGGACCAAATGTTCTATGAATAGAGTTAATTTTACTCTGTGGATTTTACTGTGTAGGCCATTGCTGTCAATCCAACTGTTCTTTAAATATTTGATATTATTTAAAAAAAATACTTTTGGAAACTAGTCCTAGGTTTTAAACTCAAAATCCATAAAACCACTGCAGTAACATTCTTTGGACTCTCTAGATAAACAGTTATCAAAAAAAAGTGAAACATTTGAATTTAGTCAGTAAAAAAAGCAGCACTTAATAATAAGATCATGATCTACTGTACCCAAAAGTCTATAAATCCTAAAATAAATCAAAACTTCACAAACTTAAGTAAAATTATCATCATATCATTGTAAACAATCATACATTTTCTGGACATAAGGCAAAAAAAGGCAATGTAACAGTTATAAAGCTTCAAAACAATGCATCTTTCTTTAAAACGCCAGGAAATTGCACCCTTAACCACTAGATGGCAGTAGAAGACCACTAATGCGTCATTAAACAGACTAGAACAGTGCATTTCATGGTTTCTTTTCAATTAATTTCAATTTATGCATAGACTAAATCACTGTTATAACATTTCAAATCACATTTAGTCAAAGTTTAACACTTAATTTATACAAATATATCATATTTGACAATAACACAAGATTATAATAACAGTGAAACCTGAAAATATATAAAATCTTAAAAAGACAAGACTTGCACTAAACATTGTTTCACCTACTATTTAATACACAGATCTCTTATGTGCAACAAAATGTGTGTGTGTGTGTGTGTGCAGTAATGCTTAGTGAACATTAATAACAGTGAACAGTTAACGGTTAACAGTTTAACCATTTAATTTCTGTGTTTGTGAGTGTATTCTCCATCATGGATGTGTTTTCGTGTGTAAGCCATATATTTTACGTTGGACTACATCTTAAATCCACACAATCTTAAAGGCCTTATTTGCTCGAACCCCGGTAATTGCTGCTTGCAGCTTTATATATATATATATATATATATTTTTTTTTTATTTATTAATGTTCAATTTTGAATTTACTTTGGTTTTAAAAGTAATTCTTAAAACTGAAACATTAAAAAAAAAAAAAAAAAATGGTAGAAAAACAGCTTGCCTTATCCATATTATCCATCCTAAATTCTATGTTGTAGAAGTAATTTTTAATACTATTTAGGGCAGATAGGGTGGATAGTATTGCCTTATCCAAATACCCACATTTTGCAGTCTTGGCCACTTAAGCGCCTGCGCACAACAGGAAGCAAGTGTGCAAGACTGTCCGAGGTCTTAAACATGCCAAAGTGCAGTGCCCTTCATGCAGACTAAATCCACACTATCTTGAATACTGCTCAGGAGCAACATTCAAGGCTTAGTGTATCCCATAATGCATCATGTTTTGGAAATAAATCGTGAGACTTTTTGCTGAGATCTTGCGAGAGGTCACAGAAACCTTTCCAATGTAAGTTGTAATATAAATATAATACTTAGATATTACATCTAATTTGGTAGAAACACAAAGCGTTGCACGTTTTATTGGTGCAAAGATGAGTAGTGGTGATATTTATTATTTATTATAATATATTATTTATTATTATATATATTTAACATTTGCAACTGCTTTTTATCATTTAATTAGAAGCACCACAAATTAAGTTGAGTCTGTTATGAGACTACTAAACAGACACTTAGATGTTTATTTTAAAATACAAAGTATTAAAAACTAAAAATAAAGCTCTAAAAAAAATGCATTTTTAAAACACTATAAGTGTGTCCCATCAGTTAATGAAAAGTTTGACACACACTTGTGTGTGTCTTCATCCTCACTTGAACACCTGGGCCAAATACAGGAAATACGTCATATAAGTGGTCAAGTGCAAAGACCACAAGTGGGAGTATTTGGACAAGGCATATGCACATTGGGACTCAGGGTTAGAATCTGATGTTTGTCTTCCTCTCTGATCACTTCAGTCAGATAAACCTGCTCTCTGCTGCATCCTTCTGGACTGGAGAAAATCTGTCCTTAGAGCAATATGGCAGATATACAAGGAGGAAGTAAGATATATATATATATATATATATATATATATATATATATATAGGACAGGGATTAAATCAGAAACTGTGTGTTCCCAATTATATTATATAATAGAAGCATAACCACAACAGGACAGGATGAACCTATTTCTCAAAAATCCCTTTCTTCTTCACAGAGCATGACTCATCATCCCAGCTCTTCAGGATCTCTCTATTATAATTCAGTTCAATACAGTCCTCATTTCCGCCCTGGTTATTTGGCTCACCGTCAAACCAAAACTTGAAAAACATGTATCAGATGTGAAGTTTTTGAGGAAAACAAATTAATGAATCAGCAATACTCATAGTATAATACATTTAAAGTATCTTTAATTGTGGTGTTTGTGGAAGAGTTTTGTCTTTAGCTGTTTTCTGTAGGTTGTGATGAAAAAGACTTAAACAAATTAATGTACAGTGATATTTATCACTTACCCTTGTTTCAGTGTTGAATTATTCACCCATTTCATGTTGCCTTGCTGCTGTATGTCAGACAAACCAATCCACACTCTCTCCGTGGTTAATGAAAAAATGAACCTCTGTGTGAATAAAAACAGGAATAAGTGTGATTCCTCTCATTCAGTAACAAACACTCACACAAACTCACCTGCTTCTCTTCACTGTTGATAATGACCAGATCAGCACCACGATCCCTGCAGTACTGTCTGCTGTCAGACCAGCTCTTCAACTCATTGGACATGAAAAACCAACCTGAACCACACAGATACATGAGCGTTATAAAACTGTGTACATTAAGATTAAAAAAGTAAGGAAACAACAACATAAAATTGCAAGTGCACTGACGCTGTTTGGATGCTTCTTTCTTCAGCTCCTCACTTAGAGAAGTGACTCTGGTCTCCAGCTCCAGTTTCTTCTGACTCAAAGAGCTGAAGTTGTTCTGCAGTTGGTGTTTTTCATTCATTAGATCAGTGTAATTGTCCTGTAAGCTGTTGATGGTTTGATTGAACTCTTCAACTGTGTTCTTGTAACTCTTTATCAGGTCTCTCTCTGCTGTGATGGTGATGTGCTGCAGTATGATGAAGACCAGCAGAAGAACACAAATGAGCCCTGTCTTGTTCTGTGTTTAGTTGTAGTTGTTGCACAGGGCGTGCAGTCTTAAATAAGGAGACGGACAGGGAGTACCAAACAACTTAAAGCTTTAATCCACCGTCTGCAGCCGTATTCCAGGTTAACAATCACTGCCAATCTCAAATATTCAGTGCTTACGTGAATATTACAAGCCCTAGACTCACTGTCATCAACACCAAACATCTACTTCCTCCTGACAAACACAAACAAAACACACAAATAGCAATTAATGACAATTCACTGAATATATTTTTAGAGATAAATACTAAAATCCACCTCTATATTTGCATATATACCCTTACCAAAAAGAAGTATAGTTCAAGTTTATTTTATTAAGTATATTTCAGTAAAATTGAAGTATATTTTAAAGTATACTTTATGTAGTAAGTATACAAATATCAGTGTATTAGTAAGTGTGCTATTTCAATACTCCTTGGGACTAAATTGGCCCACTTTCTAGTATATAAAAGTATACTTTTAAGTATACTTTAAGTATAACAGTAATAAACTTTGAGTGCTAGGTTATATCTATGTGTTTAGTTTGTACTGCAACTACACTAAAAGGGAACTTATAGGTACACTGATAGTTTACTAATTAAATAGTAGAATTTTTAGTACACTTAGTCTCAGTAAAATACTAACCATTTGTCAACAAAACACAATATGTAACAGGCAGATACAACTACATTCATAATTTATTCAAAAAGTATTAATATTCCAAGGATTCCGAAGCAAAACGATTGATTTGTGAGAAGAATAGACGCGATTGCCATCTCCATCCGCCGTCCTGTGTGCTGCTGCAGTCTGTCTGGGCGCAAATTCAAAAAATGCCACCAGAAGAAGCAAATCTTGGTTGTGAAATGCCATTGGCTCTTGTGTGTCTCGTGACCGATTGCATCATGCTAATGTTTGGGAGTATCTTTTTGAATGAGATGTGAGCGCGTTAATGGAGCGGAATCAATTTCAGCGATTAAAGCCTTCTGTAATTCACATAAAGATATCGTACAGCTTCAGAAGACTCAGTATGCAACAGGACTTGTTTATAATGCTTTTATACTGTTTGTTTATGGTCAGTTTTTTGCAATAAATACCTGTGACTGTACTTATATTTGCCTGTTGCATGTTTTATATTGTTCGGAAGTGGTTTAGGTGCTCCAATTAAAGTATACATTTATATGAAACAATTTCTATTTTTACAAATGCATGCAAACCATTAAATTAAGACAAACAACTGAAAACAATGGAGGACGCTGTGCGTCGAAAAGTGACGCCAAGGGGTCCTGACCAAGCGTCAATATGTGACGAGTTGGGAATGAGAACACGTTGAAACTTCACATACACACTGTAGGGACATCAGAAACTTATTTTACATCTTGTAAAAAGGGGCATAATAGGTCTTTAAATAAAATAAATAAATAAATAAATTCTTTGATAATGACAGCAACATTTCTGCAATTAAAGCAAATAATTTTGAAAAGTTAAAATAATTCCATGTTAATACATTTTATAAAAAAGCAGAGTTGGCTCACTGTTTCGTGAAGAAAGATTGAAATTCTATGCAACATTTCTCATTTCCTTAAACTTTAGTTAGACTATTTCTGCTTCAAATTAAATGTTTTACTTACTGTGCTGTTGAACTTTTCTTTCATCCTGGCATCGACTCTGTATTTGAGATGCATGTGTGTCCTTAATATCTTCTTTTTTGATATTTTCATAAATGCCCTCTAATACCATTATTCGTTCTTATGTCTGATGGCATGTGTTCACAGATGAGTTGTGGTTGAAGGATAGGCACCGTTTATTTTTTATTTTAAGTATGGCGCTAACCCTCAATAGGAAGTGGCTTTATTAGTTTAGACAGATAAAAATACTTTGAATCTCTCTGCATGCAGGCTCACCACCCTTAAGCAGGCCTAACTGGACCTTTTAGTATTACAATGCTCTAGCAACATTACCAAACCTATAATACAGTTAGAAGTATATGACTTATTACATTCTTTGACTGTAAAACATCAAAAACTGGCAAAATCATTGTAACTTCACTGTACAACAATGAAAGTGATGTGACGTGACGTGTAGCCAAGTATGGTGACCCATACTCATAATTTGTGCTTTGCATTTAATATATCTAAGTGCACACTTGAGTAATGAATACGCACACACTGTGAACACACAGCCGGAGCAGTGGGCAGCCATTTTTGCTGTGACGTCTAGGAGTAACTGAGGTTTCAGTGCCTTGCCATTTTTTATTTATTTATTTATTTAAATTATTTACTTTTCTTATTTTCTCACTGCCATGGTTATTGTTTAGAGTGTGGCATTCACACGTTCCCCTCACCTACACACATTTCCCGTCAGTACTGAGAATGTAGGTGGGGGAGTGAATGAATACTCTCACACACTCTCTCCCACCCTCAAAAACCACAACTGAGGTGCTCTTGATCAAGACACCGAACCCCCAGTTGCCCATTGCTCTGGGTGTGTGTTCACAGTGTGTTTTCAATACTCACTGCTGTATGTGTGCATTTGGAAGGGTTAAATGCAGAGGACAAACCCACAAGTATGGGTTACCACACTTAGCCTACACGGCAAAAATTGTCATAAACAAATAAATAAATAAATAAATAAAGGGAAAAAAATAAGAAATGATCCAACAAAACATCTTACATTTATTTATTTATTTTTTTTATGCACCAACAGGATATTCACAAACAAACAAACAAACAACCAAAAACACCCTTGTTTGTTTACTATATGAGAAGCCTGATAGTGTGAGTTTATTATTTATAAGGTCAGTGCCTTTATAGACAATTTTATCTGTACCTTCTAACAAATTTCATCTGATTATTCACATTTTGCACGTTTGTATAACAAAATCAAATGGAAATTTAGATACAATGAAATGAGCTGAGAGTAGCATGACAGTAGCCTTAATCAGAAATGAAAAAAAGAAAGAAAAAAAAAACATAAAACATTACATAAAAGTGAAAAATTAAGAAATATCACAACTTTCAGGGGTGGAACTTGGAAGCCTCACAAATGGCCTTTCTTTTATGTGAGCATGGAAGATCATTCCAGTTGTTCAGGATAAAACTTCCAGGTATAATTTCAATACAGTCTTCATTTCCATCAGAATCATTTGGCTCATCTCTGAACCAAAACCTAAATAACATGAATCAGATTTTTAATTTTTAGGACCGCTTATTGAAATTAGAAAAAGTTTATTCGGCAACTAAGCAATAAGGATAATGACATTTACATGTATCCATTTAGCAGAAAGCAACTAACGAATGAGAAACATCACATGCAATAGGTTTCAAGGGTATATGCAAAAAGTACAGAAGTGAAAGTAAGTGAATGAGAAAATACAGAAGTATTTGTTATAAGATTGTTTCAAGTTCAAGTTATGTGGTTGGAGAACAGGTGCGACTTCACTTGTGATGGCCTCACAGCCCATTTTTAAACAAAACAAAAGCGAGAGAGAATAAAGTCAACGAAAGTAATAGCAAATGAAGTGTTTTAGTACTTACCCTTGTGTCAATGGTGAATGGTCCACCCATTTCATGTTGCCCTCTTCCTCTCTGTCAGACAAACCAATCCACACTCTTTCTTTGACAAATGAAGATACGGACCTCTGTATGTGAATAAAAATAGGAACAACTGTGATTCTTCCACTTTCACTGCTTTCAAACAGCCACACGTTGCATTTCCATGTAGACATAATAGATACTGTACAAACTGTAAATTCTATCTACTAACCCCCTTAACACACACACTCTCTTTCTCTTTCTGCATTTTCATTTTTTTCTTCATGGGGGCCAAAAATGTCCCCATAAACAAGGATTTTAGAAATTGCCATCTTTGTGGGGACATTTTCTCTGCATAATGTACGGTTTACCAGGACTACACACACAGAGGGCAGTGCATCCTATGATAAAATAATGAGAAAATAAAGAAACAGAGAAAATAAAAGTGTGGTGGGATGTGATGGGAAAGCAAAATACAGGCAAAAGTGATGGGTCAATTTTACTATGAGATGCTGATTTCAACCCATCTATTATGTTCTATGATGAGTCTGAATGGGTGAACCAGTATGATCCCCAAATGCACATATTTAAATGAATCACCTTGAAACACTTGCAACAGAATCACATTGAACTAGTTGTATTTGCCATTGTTCTCACCTGCTTCTCTTCACTGTTGATAATGACCAGATCACCACCATGATCTCTGCAGTACTGCCTGCTGTCAGACCAGCTCTTCTCCTCATTGGATGTGAAAAGGCACCCAGTTGCTTTCAATAAACAAACATAAAATTGTATTTGTTTTATTTGTAAAGTGCAACTACATACACATATGTTTTTTTTTACAAACCTTGTTCAGATAACTTTGTTAACTCAGTTTCTAACTCCAGTTTCTTCTGACTCAAAGAGTTTAAACTGTTCTGTAACTGTCTCTTCTCAGCAGTGAGATCATTGACTCTGGTCTCCAGCTCCAGTTTCTTCTGACTTAAAGAGTTAAAGTTGCTCTGTAACTGGCTTTTCTCAGCAGTGAGACCATTGACTCTGGTCTCCAACTGGCTTTTCCTAGTTGTGAGATCATTGACCCTGGTCTCCAGCTCCAGTTTCTTCTGACTTAAAGAGTTGAAGTTGCTCTGTAACTGGCTTTTCTCAGCAGTGAGACCATTGACTCTGGTCTCCAACTGGCTTTTCCTAGTTGTGAGATCATTGACCCTGGTCTCCAGCTCCAGTTTCTTCTGACTTAAAGAGTTGAAGTTGCTCTGTAACTGGCTTTTCTCAGCAGTGAGACCATTGACTCTGGTCTCCAACTGGCTTTTCCTAGTTGTGAGATCATTGACCCTGGTCTCCAGCTCCAGTTTCTTCTGACTTAAAGAGTTGAAGTTGCTCTGTAACTGGCTTTTCTCAGCAGTGAGATTATTGACTCTGGTCTCCAGCTCCAGTTTCTTCTGACTTAATGAGTTGTAGTTGCTCTGTAACTGGTTTTTCTCAGCAGTGAGATCATTGACTCTGGTCTCCAACTGGCTTTTCCTAGTTGTGAGATCATTGACCCTGGTCTCCAGCTCCAGTTTCTTCTGACTTAAAGAGTTGAAGTTGCTCTGTAACTGGCTTTTCTCAGCAGTGAGACCATTGACCCTGGTCTCCAACTGGCTTTTCCTAGTTGTGAGATCATTGACCCTGGTCTCCAGCTCCAGTTTCTTCTGACTTAAAGAGTTGAAGTTGCTCTGTAACTGGGTTTTCTCAGCAGTGAGACCATTGACTCTGGTCTCCAACTGGCTTTTCTCAGCAGTGAGATTATTGACTCTGGTCTCCAGCTCCAGTTTCTTCTGACTTAAAGAGTTGAAGTTGCTCTGTAACTGGGTTTTCTCAGCAGTGAGATCATTGACTCTGGTCTCCAGCTCCAGTTTCTTCTGACTTAAAGAGTTGAAGTTGCTCTGTAACTGGGTTTTCTCAGCAGTGAGATCATTGACTCTGGTCTCCAGCTCCAGTTTCTTCTGACTTAAAGAGTTGAAGTTGCTCTGTAACTGGCTTTTCTCAGCAGTGAGATCATTGACTCTGGTTTCCAACTCCAGTTTCTTCTGACTCAAAGAGTTGAAGCTGTTCTGTAACTGGGCTTTCTCTGCTTGATCTCTTGAACCAGACTGTAACATGTGTGTAGCCTGTATTTCTCTCTCTGCCGTGAGCTTGATATGCAGTACTACAATGGCAGCCACCAGCAAAATGCACATAAAGCTAATGCACACAGTGCTCAACACAACACATTTATTTCCTACTGACAAACCTCCTGCAAAACAGGAAAACATCAAAATTCAAATAAAAGTTGTAATCAGTTTTCTTGTTGAAACAGTTAAGATTTTAAGAAATATGTTCAGTATGACATATATGGACCTTAAAGTGCACTTGTAAAGATCGAGAACATATACAGAAAACAGTGCCATTCAAAATAAACACATGACTTCTGCATCACACCAAATGTCTTACTGTTTTGTGCTCTTGCTTCAGTCTGGCTGAGATTTCTGCCCTGATTTGCATAAATGTCTCCAGCTCTGTCCAGTCCCATCTCATTGTACTTGCTGCAGGTCTCGTGGTTGTCATTTTTGTTAACACCTACTAGTTCCATGATCACTTCGCTTCAGTTGTGGAATTTGGGAGGACGAGTGCAGGGTTTAATATAGAAAACCTCCCCTAGAATTTACATATTGCTGACTGTCAAGAATGCAAACTCTGATGAACTGTACATCTTCACAACAAAAATGTAACTGATGTCAAACATGTTGGGTTTCGAGGAATCAACCCCCCCGCCCCCACCACGGTCCCCAGGTCCTTTTTATTTGCAGAAACTTGCCTTTATTTTGCAGAAACTTTAAAACTTCGTTTTAACCAGAGTTCAAACTGTAAAAAAAGGTAAGTCTTATAATTTTATTAACTTTATCTATTTTTATAAAATATATTTCTTTTAAAAATGATTATAGAGCTTTTTTTTTTTTTTTTTTACAGCGACAACGTTTTATAAACTGGTGAATATTGGTAAAATAATTATATCATGTTTTTTATTTTTTATTTTTTTGTGAATTTACTGTCAAAAATTACAAAACAACTGCAGAAGTCTTTAATATAATACATCCTTTTGTTTTGTTTAAAAAAACGGCAAAGAGATGCATTAAAATGAACTTGTTACTACATGTGCACTTATTCCAAAATCCATTGTGACCTTTCTATTATTTGTGATCAGTGACACTATGAGGCGATTAGCTACAGACTCATGTGCTGTGCTAAACTCAAATGCACATTTCCCTCCAAAAAGATGGATGTTATTTTGCTTACATTTGTTTGATTTTAATTTTACGTCCTGCTGAGTTGGAATTACTGGAAAATTGAACTTGTACAACATAAGGTTCATTACAAAACATAAGGTTAATCTAAATTAAACATTATAATCAAGGCAATCCGAGGTCAAAAATTGCATTTGGCATCACTATTAAACCAGCATCAGACAGCACATATTTATAAGCAACATATTGTTTAACCCTAACACTAGACAATATATACTTATTTCTTCTAATTTCTGTTTACTTGAATACCCTCAAGCATTTCTACATTTTATTTTTTCTTTCTTTATTTCTCCTTTATCATTATAAGCATGTCAAAAATTAAGTAGTCCTGTGAAACTGTATTGTCATACCACCTATTCCCACTCAAGAGAATGTCTCAAGCTATTTCACTGTCAACAGTAAACTCCTAAAAATGTTGATATTTAGCTGTTAAAGGGCTCTATAGCCACAAGTTTCCTATGCCCCATGAGGCCTTGTGTCAAAAGTGGGAGTGCCTTCTGGTTCAAAGCAAACAAGCAGGACGTGACACTCATTCATTCAACAGTTGAAAGTAGTGATGGGAAAATGAAGTCTAGTGAAGCACTGAAACTTTCCTCTGACTGTTTGGAAAAAAAAAATTGAAAACTTTAAGTGCCGAGAACAGCGCGATCTGGTGGTTAGTAAAAAATAAAGCAGTTGAAAGCCTGTGAAAGAAGCTCAGTTGGATAAAGAATTCACCACACATTCCATAGATTGACTCGTTACATGCACAAAAGCTTAACAGTTTGTGTGTCTGTTTCTTAAATATCTGTCTCTGATAAATCAATTTGCCCTTTAAACTGTGCCATTAATTGCCAGTACAAATATCAATATGATGTAATAGAGGGAAAATGTACACAGACATGAACTGCAAATGGCAAATATTTAATTATCCTGAAATAAACTGTATTCTTCACATCATTACGTGAGTAAGTAAAAGAACCGGTGAACCGTTTTATTTTAACCGGCTCATTGAAACGAACGGCCGAAAGAACCGGGTCACGAAAAAGAACCCATCACTATTACAATTGTGGATCAAGTTAATGTTAATAAATAGATAAAACAGTGTGAAGTTTTATATAAGTGACTTTTGAGTGTGTTCATTGGATCATTTATTTATTTATTTATTTTTATCTTAGAAACACGAATGTGAGTCCACATTTGTGTTTAATACAAATATCCTGCATTATGTTTTAATTTAGCACTGTTAAGGACTGTCACTGAGACCCTGGCATCTTTGTTAAATATGTAAATGTATTTGTTTTTATAGATCAGCAAAGAATTCACCTGGCTTGTGTCTTGTGTTTTTTGAAGGCCAAGATGATCATCTCTCAAAGCTGATACAGTTTTTCAGGTCAAAGTGTGATGAGGACATTCCAGATATGACTTCAGTATTGAAGAGCCTTGCTAAGGATGTGAGTCTATTTATGTTAAAGCAGTCTTTCTCTCCCCAAAATGACAATTCTGTGATCATTTACTCACTTTCATGTTTGTCCAAACCTCTATGACCTTTTTTTTTCTAGTGATAGTGACATCTTTTCATACAATGACTTTAGAATAAGTGTCTAAAAGTAACATATGATTTGTGCATCATATTCCAAGACTTTCAAATTCATGCAATATTTTTGTATGATGAAAACATAAAGATTAAAGTCTTTGTTTACAAGAATGTTTGATTGTATTAGCTTCTACATAAATATCAAACCTCATTGATTCTTGCAAGTCTTTTGATCATGTCATGACATAAGAACTAATGAGGTTTGATGTTGTTGTATTATGTCATAGTAACATCAAATCTGATATGATCAGTTCATTACACAAAGTTATTATCAGAAAACTTTTAAATTAAGCAACATGACTAATCCACTACTTTTACTGCATTTTTTTCTAGTGTTGACTTGTCCTTTTTAGAGCTTAACAGCTTAACACTGATCATTTTTATTGTATGGAATGAAGATATTAATAATTTAGCATGTGTTTGGAGTGGCATGTTAGTGAGTAAATGACAGTTATCATCTTTGGTAACCTGTCCTTTTAAGTCCTTTAAAGTGTTACAAAGTGTGCGGTACATCCACTATTAAATCTTATTTTGGTGCTGAACAAGAAGGTAACAAACAACTGTTGCTGCATCACATCACTGGTGATTTATTTACAACAAATGTATATGCATAAAAAGCATCAAAAACAGAGGGAGAGGGAGAAAAGATAAATGAATAAAGAAAAACAAAGGATTGAACAAATAAAGCTGGAACTTTAACCATCCTATATTTTACAGACAACAACCAAAGGATGAGGACAGCAGCATGGCTGGGCTTGCCATGGTACATGCAAGAGACCCCTTCAAAATTCGTTAAGAGATGTGCAAGGTAAGCTGAAACATGTAAGGCCCTTAAAACGGCATTTTACAATGAAAACGATCCTCGTCTGTACTGGTGTTTTCGCTGCATTTCAGAAACGATCTCCGTCTACACTACACAACTGAAAATACATGTCACATAACCATTCATGCAAGTACAATCATAGCTATGTACAGGTAGACGCCCTGTTATTTAGATGGCGGATCTACGTGCTTGAAGCGGTCGAATGGGGACGCTACCTATACATATCTATGGTGTACAAGGAGCATGATGTTATTGTTTACACGATCATCAAGGATACGCAGAGTAAATGTGGGCAGCCACGCCATCGTTTTAAAAAGTCTCCGTTTTGGTCCATTTACACTGACAAGCAACCCGAGAAACTAAAAACTAAAACAGGGTCTGCAGCATTTTTGAAAGTCTCCATTTTTGAGGGTTGAAAACACCAGAGTAGTGTAAACGGTAACACTTTGTTTTGATAGTCCACTTTAGACATTCTACTAACAGTAAGTAACTTTGCAACTGCATGTCAACTAGTCATTAGAGTATTAGTAGACTGTCTGCTTAATATATCTTGTAACACTCTTGTAAACTTTGCAAGTAAATGTCAACTTATTCTACTAACCCTAAACATAACCTAACAGTCTGCTCTCAGAGTTAGTAGACGTAGTTGCAAACTAATGAGAATTAGTTGACATATAGTTGCAAAGTTACTTATAGTTAGTAGAATGTCTAAACTGGACTATCAAAATGAAGTGTAACCATGTAAACTATAGGCATAACCTTAGCAAAAATTAAGCGTTTTAAAATGAATATGCACTAGTGTAAACGCAGCCTAAGGGGAAATTGAACATTAGATCTCTTAATTTGCAGGGGTCTGGGGACTATGTTTGTTTGCTTTTAAGTAATAGTGCCTTGTTTTGTTTACATTCTATGAAGCCCAGTGACTGAAGAGGATGGGATCAAGGGTGTGGTGATTGGAATCCTAGTGGTTGCGGAAAACGTGATGAAACCTCTCCCAGCCTTCTATGACGTTGCCCTGGTGATTAAGGAAGAAGTGGTAATGTGTCACCTGAGTGATTATGCCTAATGCTTTTCTGAACCTGATGGGCCTGGTGTACGCATTAAACCTTGACTATCCAAAGGAATTAAAAGTCACTTTTGAAGTGATACAGCACCTGTTCACTGGAGTCAGATCAGACTCTAGTACGGCAAGAGTTCACTCTTTGAAAAGCAAGGTGCTATGATAAGACAGAAAACAAAATAAATATTTTTTTTACTTTATGCTACTGTTTAATCATTGTATTGGTTTAAACTTTAAGAATGTTGTTTTAGATCTCATTTGTTTAAGTCGAACATTGGAATTCCTGTTTTTTTTTTTTTTTTTTTTTTTAACTGACTTCTTTTTTGTTACCTTGTAGTGCTTCCTCCTCCATTGTCATGTTCCTACAATTGGGAATTTTACAGTTTTTTTAACAGTTTAATATGAAGTATTTTTAACACAGCTTATTGTGAATTCTTCATGTACACTTGTTTCTGCAATGAAAATATCTGATAATGACAAGGAGAGTTATTTGTACTATTTTGGCACTAAGATGGGTGTGTGCATAGAGAAGTTTGCATGTTTTTGTGTGAGCTGTGTATATGTGAAGTTTTTTTCTTTCGTAGTGTTGTTCTATCTTTGCAAGACAATTATTATGTTTGTGTTTTTGGATGCAATGTGTCCGTTTAAAAATAAATGCTGTGAGTTTCAATTTTGCAGTTGTGTTGATTTCCTAAACAATCTGGTTCTAGATTTCCAAAACTACTTGTCAAAGTCCAGTAAACTCAAATAGTTAAGTTATGATGTTGAGGAAAAATTAATAATGTATGTCAACTAGACATGGTTCATAGTTGTGAAAACATGAAAAATTGAGTTCAATTTTTTTTCAGTCGACTTAACTAAAAAATTTAAATGCTCATTAATTGATACAGTAAGTTGGCTCAATTTACTGCAAGTTATTTCAACAACTGCATATAAGTTGAGTGAACTTAACACCTAATGTTTGCTAAACTGAATGTAATGAAATTAGGTGACTGACAGCCGAATTTACCTATCAGCGGTTAGTATCTTCAATATAAAGGCTGATTGGTTGTTGCCCGTGATGCGTCACGTCCGACTTTCCCCTTTGTGCCCGTGTTCACGGTGGTTGCAGGTTAGCGCGCTGTGCTGTAACAGGCGGTTATTTTAAAACTGGTTGGTCTTTTAAAGCGTTTTCTTCTATAAATTATAGTGTCGTTTTGGCCTGGTGTCAGTGTGTTGTCGGCGCTGCTTGGTGGATTTAATGACTGTTTGCCTCTCAGGTATGTGTATTTGTGTAAGCTTGTTGTATTGTGCTCCTTCGATGTGCTGTTAACATTGTTACATGCTGAATAGGTGCGTTTCCTGTACCCCAGGGTGCTATCGTTGGGCATGATTTATAGATCTGTGCCTGTACATTTTCTATTTTGCATGATACCTTGACGGTAAGTGTTTTAAGTATAATTATAATTCATGAAGGAAAAGTATAAGGATTTGTAACGTCTCTTTTTGTGTTCGTTATAGGATTCTCCCTCTCGTTCTCTCTTGTTTTATATTGTATATCTTGTTTTACTGCTGTTTTCCGCTTTGCGCTGCTGACATTCTGCTCACAATCCTACGGTTTTGCTGTTCACACTGTCGTGCAGACGCCATCATCATCGTTGTTGAAAGGGGATTGTTCGTCTGGTTCCTATTGCTTAGTTTCCTGCTTGTGCATCAACATGGAGAATATGACGATCTCATTTTATTGAGAGAAAATAACTTTTGTTTTGTCCCTTATTTTCTTTTGACTAATTTTGTGGGAGTCAAGTTTGTCTTGTTCTTTTTGGTTATCGTACAATATATATATGCAATTATATATTGTTATGTTTGCTGTTTTAGTTGTATGTTATTTTTCCTTTATTAATGCAACTTGATTTACATGCTGTTTACATCTGACCTCAAGTTGCTTTGTAATTTTGTTTGAATTCATTTGATTTTTTTCCTAATGTTTTCTTTGTTTTATGTGGTATTGATACCCACATTTGTTTGGAGTTGCTTTATCAGTTAATTGATGTTTATGTTGTATTGTGCTTTAAGTTAATTGTGTTTATTTGTTTGTTATAGCTTATTAATTTATTTTTGGTTTATTGCAGGAGCTGGGGTCCCACGGGTGAACGGATCTTCCTCCTTGTGGTGGTGGTTCTTCTTTATTGCGTGCTGTGCACCACTTTGAGTGTGTGGTAGTGTGATCTGAGTGCACCTTGGTGTGTGTGCGTGTGAAAGGGTGCCCTTGTAAAACCAGACTCCATTTTGTTTCCTGCCATTGGGAGCCTCAGCCCTGCTGGTATTTATTTTGTTTTCATATTTAAAGTTGATTTTGTGTCATTACCTACATTTATTCTTTTTGTAATTTCATTTTCTTCCATTTAAAGTGGGATCTCTTGTTGTTTCTCTGACATTTTAGTGTCCATTTTAAAACATTCTTGTATTAATAAATATTTGTATTTTTATATTGTACCCACATCTCCTGTTCACTTGTATGAGGGAACCGAACCTGTGTGCTTAATTACTCCATTTTTGGGTTTTGAGTATTGTTCCCTAGAGCTCATTTCTAGGGTGGCGTAGTCGGATTTTCTTACTGGTAAAAGGTTGGTTTTCATAATTGTACCGCTCCGTCACATTCACAAAGCCAATGCAACAAAATGACTTGACTAAGTCAAGTTGTGTCAACAAATCTTTTTTTACAGCTGGACTTTGAATGTGTAAGTTGCATGACTGACTATAGAGGGACCGAAAGCTCTCGGATCTCATCAAAAATATCTTAATTTATTTTCCAAAGATAAACGAAGGTCTTACAGGAGTAGAATGACATGAGGGTGAGTAATTAACAAATTTTATGGGGTGGGGGTGAACTAACCTGGATGCAACAGGATGTCATATGATTCACTTGCATCTAGCCAAAATCCATGATAGGCTAGTTGGCAGTACTATTAACACAGGTGCAGAAAGAGCTTTATTGGCAGGTATGTTTACTCATACAAGGAATTTATGGTGACAGATGCTTCCACAGCACAAACAGAATGACAGTGACAAGACAAATCACAGATAATAAACATGGAATAAGTAAATAGAAAATAATAATATATAATACATTTCTTGAAGAACATTATATGGTATTTGTGTGTAAAGGTGGGTTATGTAAATGCAAATGTAAATAAGAAGCTTGGTGTGTTAAATGCATGTATAAACAGTGTGTAAAGAAAGATTGTATTATCTGAGAATAACATGAATTAATTATGTATTTTGAGTATTTCAAACACAAAATACTGTTTCTCAAAGTATTTAATTACATTTTTTTTTCTTGTTTTTGTCCAGCAAAATACAAATTACACAATATGTATTTAGCAATTAAATACATATTTTAAATATATTTAATTAAAACACTGCATGTCTGTCCTCACTTAGAAAAAAACAAAAAAAAAAACATTGTTAACCATTTTATTTAAAGAGAACGCAATTCACCTCGAAAGAAGTTTACAGACACTCAAAATCAGACTAATAGGGAGACTCAGTGACACTTTCGGGCTCTTAATAAAGATTCCAAGTGCACAGATGACAAGACGGAATGGACCCTATTTCTCACAAATCCCTTTTTTCTTCTCATAGCATGAGGCATCATTTCAGTTTTTCAGGACAGGATATGAAGGTCTCATTTCAATACAG
>NW_026127499.1:0-21493 GCF_022985175.1 Labeo rohita
ATTAAGATAAATCATTAAATAATAAATATATATTCTATATTTATTGATCTCTTGCTACAATAATCTTTAAAGTCCATATTTTGTATCAACAAAATTCATACAAGTCACTTTATTATTTAGAGCTCTGCCCTCATTTACTCATGTCCCTTTATTTCCAGGGCTCATACATGCACACTGTGTCCCTTATTAGGGCTCACACCGTCTTTCTCAAGCGAGGCAACTCTCCCTCTGCGAAACATAGCAGGGCCTGCAGTCACCGCTCACAAGATGCAGAGTTTATCACACATCAATCATTCCCCTACACCTTGCACAACTCCCTCTCTACCCTCTCTTGTGCCGTTTAAATACACCAACCACTGTATTCACTATTTCACTTGCACAATAAACAAATAAATAACCTTAACAAGTTTGCACTCTGTCTTCACTTGATAATCAAGGAAAGGCAACCCTTTCCCTTACAAGTTTGCACTCTGTCTTCTCGATAACCTTATATCAAAGAAAGGCAACCCTTGCACAATAAATAACCTGACAAGTTTGCACTCTGTCTTCCTTGATAACCCTCAAGGAAAGGCAACCCTTGTGCCTACCTTGTAGGACTTTTGCCTAGGACTCTACCAGCGCTTCTCTTTTAATCTAATTCTACTTAAATATAAAAATCTGAATTCTGTTCTCCTCAAGTCCAACTCAACAGAAAATACAGATCAATGCATGCATTTAGTGCTTTTGGAATCAAAACCCCTTTAATTTATTTAACTCTTTCCTCCAATTACTATAGTTCGATAAATAGTTCTGCCTGTTAATACATAAGAGCATGTTAGGGGAGGCACGCAGAGTGTAAACTAATAAATATTATTGATTACTAATTTGAATCAGTACATTTATAGCTAAAACAATACCTTGAAAATGAAAAGAAGCAGGTTTTAATATATTTATATATATGCATAAATAATAATAATAATAATTATTATTATTACTTTATGTTTTTTTTTTTTTTTTTAAGAGTGAATAGGCACAAAATACACATTCTGATGTGGTGCATATTATGTATTCTTAATGTCATAATGTTTGCATTTATCAGCCTAAACAACAGTCTTTGCTGGTGTTTGGACCTCCTTGAAGAGAGTATAGTCTCCATGACAAGATGTGTTTTTTGCAGTTTTTCTGTCTTCGAGACAATGGGTTAGAATCTACACCCAGGTCAGTCTGTGGTTTGGTTGCAGACTCTGCTATGACTGTAGAGTCCGATACGGGAGCGACAGCACCACTGGCACTTGCTGCAGGTGTAAGCAGTGGTGAAGTCAGTGGGGGCAGGCTGAGCGCTTTGCTTCCGGCGGGTCCTCTTCTCCTCCCACTGCATTTCTCTTCTTTCTTCGGCTAGAAGGACACCAATCTTGACGATGGATCGCCAATTCTCGCGGTCCGATGCCACTACCTCCAAATCAGCTGGGCAGATGCCGCACGCTTTCAAGTCTCGCTTGCAAGCGTCCTTGTAGCGCAGAATTGGCCATCCAGTTGGTCGTGTTTCTGTGGCAAGCTCCCCATACAGAACGTCCTTTGGAATGCGACCGTCATCCATCCTGCACAGGTGGCCAAGCCAGCGCAGTCGCCTCTGTGTGAGGATGGTGAACATACTTGGCATAGCTGCCTGAGACAGAATGGCTCTGTTTGTAATATGATCCTGCCAGGTAATGCTCAGAAGTCGTCTGAGGCAGCGCATATGAAAGGCATTCAGTCTTTGCTCTTGGCGAGAATATAAAGTCCAAGCCTCACTGCCATAGAGGAGGGTGCTCAGGACGCATGCTTGGTACACCTTCAGTTTTGTTTTGAGGGTCAGCAAAGTATTGTCCCAAACCCTCTTTGCTAGCCGAGCCATAGCGGTTGCTGCTTTGCCTATCCTTATATTGAGCTCGGTATCCAGGGATAGGTTGCTGCAGATGGTGGAGCCAAGGTAGGTGAAATTTTCCACTACCTCCAGGGTGTGGTCGCCAATAGTGATTGCAGGAGTGGTGCTGACATCTTGAGCCAATATGTTGGTTTTCTTGAGGCTGATGGCAAGGCCAAACTCTGTGCATGCATCTGCAAAGCACGTGATGAGTTGCTGGAGGGCACCCTCAGTGTGTGCAGCAAGAGCAGCGTCATCTGCAAACAGCATCTCCCTTATGAGTACCTTGCTCTGAGGCGGGCGAGGTTGAAGAGGTTCCCATCACTCCTAGTGTGGAGGAAGATCCCGTCTTCGGAGTTGCAGAAGGCGTAGCGCAGGAGCAGGGAGAAAAACATGCCGAAGAGCGTCGGTGCCAGGACACACCCTTGCTTCACACCACACCTGATTGGGAAGGGGTCTGAGAATGACTCGCCATACTGGACTGTACCCGCCATGTTCTCATGAAATGATATAATCAGCTTCAGGAGCTTGGGGGGACATCCAATCCTGTGTAGGAGAGTGAAAAGGCCAGTCCGACTGACCATGTCGAACGCCTTGGTCAGATCTATGAAGGCAAGGAACAGGGGATGTCTCTGCTCACGGCATTTCTCCTGTAGCTGCCTAAGGGTGAACACCATATCAATTGTTGACCTTTTTGCTCGGAACCCGCATTGCGACTCCGGATACACACGATCGGCGAGCAGTTGTGGACGGTTAAGGATGACACATGCAAAGGCTTTCCCCACAACACTGAGGAGGGAGATCCCACGATAGTTATTGCAGTCGCTGCGATCGCCCTTGTTCTTATAGAGCGTGACAATCTTAGCGTCTCGCATATCTTGGGGTATGATGCCCCCTTCCCAGCATTTGAGCAGGAGATTGTAAAGGTGGCCGAGAAGAGAGCTCACTTTTCCTGCCTTTATGATCTCTGATGGAATTCCATCACTGCCTGGTGCTTTCCCACAGGCAAGTGAATCGATAGCCTTCCCAAGTTCCTCAATGGTGGGTGGCGAGTCAAGCTCCTCCATGATGGGCAGAGGCATGATATTTCTGATGGCTGTATCAGTAACAATGTTCTCTCTTGAGTACAGTTCCTGATAGTGCTCAGCCCATCTCTCCATCTGCTTGCTGCGATCTGTGATGATCTCGCCGGAAGTAGATTTTAGGGGAGCAGTCTTGATGGCGCTGGGACCAAACGCTTTCTTCATGCCCTCATACATGGCTCGGATGTTACCACAGTCTGCCGAAGTCTGAATATTGCTGCATAACTTCAGCCAGTAATCGTTCGCACACTTTCGGGCAATCCTTTTGGTGTTGTTACGTGCTTCTCTGAAGGCAGCCATTGTCCTTGCAGAAGGCTGTCTCTTATACTCAAGGAGAGTGGCACGTTTTGCAGTGATGGCAGGCTCCAGCACCTCGATACCTGCCTCAAACCAATCTTCACTCTTTTTCACTTTCTTCCCGAAGGTGTCTGAGGCGACCTTGTATACGGTATCACGGATATACTCCCATCGCGTCTTAACACTGTCTACAGGGCAGTCCTCCAGGGCCTCATCAATGGCCCTGGCGAAGCGTTCCCGCAGCTCTGGCACTGATGTTCTTGCTGTGTTGATGCGAGGGCGGCCTTTCTGCTTCAAGCGATGGGTTCGTCTAGGTTGGAAGCGCACCTTACTGCTGACCAGGGAATGGTCCGTGTAGTCAGCACTATGATACGCGCGAGTGACGAGCACGTGCTTGAGCATGGATCTCCGAGTAACAATGAGGTCAAGCTGATGCCAGTGTCTGGATCTGGGGTGTCTCCAAGACACTCTATGATGGGGCTTGGTGGGGAAGAAGGTGTTGGTGATGCACAGGTTGTGGTAAGAGCATAGCTCAAGTAGTCGCTGTCCGTTCTCATTAAGCTTGCCAACGCCAAAGTGTCCGATGCAGTGTGGCCAGGTGATGTAGTCAGCGCCCACCCGGGCATTAAAATCTCCAAGCATGAGTAGGTTGTCTTTGGTGGAATCTCTGCAATTTTGGCATCGAGTTCGTAATAGAAAGCATCTTTATCCTCAGCTGTAGAGCATAGTGTGGGGGCGTAGACGCTAAAGATGTGCAAGGGTCCTGATGAGGTTGTGAGACGGAGGGAGAGGATACGCTCAGTCCCCTGAGAAGGAGGTTCTACTGATGGCAAGAGAAAATTTCGCACTGCAAAGCCGACCCCATAAAGTTGGCGCTTGTCTTGCTCCAGTCCTTGCCAAAAGAAAGTGTAATCTCTCTCCTTCAGACTTCCACTGGATGGAAGATGTGTCTCTTGAAGGGCGGCAACGTCGATGTTGAGCCTTAACAGCTCGTGGTTGATGGTAGCGGTTTTTCTAGCATCGTCAACTTGCTGAAGATCGTCACAGAGGCCGGGGCACAATGTTCTGACGTTCCAGGTTGCCAGCCGCAGGGCTGGTGACTTTTTGGTCTTTTGATTATTTCCTGGTGCTGGGTTTTACAACCTGCCTGTCGATTTTGTCTAAGCTCCATGCACCCGATGAAGCAAGCAGGTTGTGGTGGGGTAGTACCTAACTGCCCGGGGGCTGCCCAGGTTAAGGCGGGCGGTAACGACCCAATGGAACACGATGGTTCCTCCCACCGTCGGGAGCAACCCCTAGCGCCCGGCTCGACGCCAAATGAGCCATGACTTAACACTGGTAAACTGCTGCTCCCCGTGTTGTTTCTGCACTAAAACAGTGCAGCTGGAGTGACCTCTCCAGGTGCAGGCCTGGGCTAATGATATGGAGGTCCTGGGTTGCCCAGACGTCAGGACCCCCCTCTCGGCTTTGCTGGCAGGGTCTGACAGAGAGGCGAGCCAATACAGTCAGTGCCAGCGCAGCTGCAGGAGTTGCCGGACAGTGAAGTATTCCTTCACCATCCGCCTGAGGGGCTCCACTCCTGATTTTCTGTTGGGGTTTACTCCCTTAGCCTTTGCATCCCCTGGAGCTAACCACAAGGCAGTGGTTCACGAGGGTTTCTGTACAGAGTTTTCCTTCTCTGTAGTGGTGTGATGGTACATCCCTTGGGTCGCTCTTTGTCTGGAACCTCCCCCTCGACCTTACCGCCATGGGTGGCCCTACCAGGAGCTTAAGCTCCAGGCATTGCTCTCAGGTTCATCGGAACACGCAAGGCTCTCCACCACGGCAAGGTGGCAACCCAAGGAGAGCAGGTGAAATGTCAGAGACAAGTGTCAAATAGTCAAGTCACCATTATATATAATGTTTTTTTACAATGTAGAGTGTCTCAAAGCAGCTTTACAGTATTAAAAGGTTACTCCACTCCAAAATGAAAATTTTGTCATTATTCACACAAAGAAATAAAAAATAACGACTTTATTTAACAATTCATCTCCTCCGCATCACCCTATAGTGCCATTTTAGAATGTTTTACCTGAACACAAATGGTGTATGCTGTTTTGTGTCATCTGTGCCACACGGATATCTTCTATATTTATTTACACTTTGATTTGAACAATACGCTGTTTGTGTTCAGGTGATACTGATGCAGAGGAGATTTATTTTTGTTTTCTTTGCTTACAAAAAGTATGTTCCCGTAGCTTTGTAAGACATCACACGAATTATTTTACGGATCGCCTTGCCACATTTCTGGACGTTGATCGTGTTAATTACATTACTGTATATGGGGGGGTCAGAAAGCTGTCAGAATGCATTAAAAATATCTTAATTTGTGTTCTGAAGATGAACTAAGCTTTTACAGGTTTGAAACGACATGGGGGTAAGTGATTAATGATGAATGATGAATTTTGGGGTGGAGTAACCCTTCAAACAGGGAAATAGTGTGTCGAAATAGTTCTGTTTTCCTCTGGCCAGACGAAAATTTAAATCTACGTTGCAACAAAGTTAGATTGTGCAGAGAACTCATCTGGTTCCCGTGGTCTTGTCCGGATTGCCGTCGAGGTAAAGGTCTTCAGATGGCATCAGTCTCTGGCGCTCATCTATTTGTCCTGGTCTCCGCTGACATTCAGGTGTAGAGATCATCTCTAGGTGCTGATCCACTATCTGGGCTGGGTACAGACTATTTCCGGCTACCTGCAGTGACCATTTGACCTGGATACAGTCTGGATGTGGGTGGCTACAGTGACCTCGGAATAAGAACCAAAAAGACTAACATTAATGTAGATGCCAATCTGACAGTTTAAATCTAGATAATACAATAGAATACAAATAATAATAAAAAAAATACATATATATAAATGTACATTTTTGGGTGAACTGTCACTTTGAGTAAAAACATTTAATTCACTGTAAATTTATGTACATATATAGTAAAAAGACCGTCTTACTGGAAAATTGTTCTTTTAACGTCAGCGACAAAGTAATAATTCCAAGTGCATACTGATCTCTCTCTACATTAAAGTTGGACTCCTCCTACCAAAATGAATTTGCATAAATGGGACAGCACATAAATAAATGACAGTGCAAACA
This sequence comes from Labeo rohita, assembly GCF_022985175.1. NCBI lineage: Eukaryota > Metazoa > Chordata > Actinopteri > Cypriniformes > Cyprinidae > Labeo > Labeo rohita. The sequence goes on from NW_026127499.1 coordinate 6,388, forward strand.
TACCAAAAACCCAAAGAAAAACAGATTCTTTATTATTATTGTTTAATAATAAAAACAACAACAACAACAAAAAATCTTAAAATATCTGCATACAAATATCTTTATAAAGTAATATTATCTTATAAAATACATAATGTAATTGAGATAAAACACTTACTTTCTGTTTTCCTTGATAAAACCAGCTTTCCTGGCTGCTGCGCATTGTGAGTGAAAGAAAATATCGCTCTGAGAAAAAGTTTAGGCGCGCACAACACATAAATATCACTATTAATCAATGTGTTGTATTCTGTTGAACCCCTGATGTCACATGGATGTCACATTACCAATCTCCTTGCTACGTTTCTGGACGATGATTGTGTTAATTACACACACACACAAACATATATTATAAATTAAGCATATACCCACTTCTTCAGGCACCACTACACCACTGCTTTTGCATTGAGACATTTTAAAGTTATTTTAAACATCTATCAAATCTTAAGTAAATTTTGTATCAGTTTTTTTTTCTTCATTTTTTTAGGTCCTTATTATGAAATGTGTAGGGTGACATAAGCCGGGTTTGAGCTCCAGTATATGTACAGAAATGCTATAGGCAACTTGTTATACCCATAAGGCTGAGTCTATACACTTACTTTAAATTGGGACAAGAGGTCAAATGAACCATCTTGTAAATGTGGGGTAACTTGTCGCTGTAAAATTAAATGTCAAACTTAGCATCATGCCAATACGAGCTGTACAGAACATTAAAGCAATATTAAAAATCTCACACTTGGTTTTTAGTTTGGATTAATCTAGTATATATGAAAAAGACCCTGAGCCTTAATGTTAATAGACAAAATTTAAAAAATAAAATAAATAAATAAATAAACCCTAATTGCTCAATAATGTTTTTTTTTATGTGTAAGTTTACAAATATTTGTTTCTTATACATGCACCTAGGCAATAGAACTGCATATTGACAGTAAATTGTTTAGTTTTCTAATACATACATATATAGATAATCTATATATACTATCTACAGTATCTATCTATCTGCTAAATTGACGCCTAATATCAGTATGAAACGTGATAAGATCTGATGCTTGGTTAATGAATTTTAATCACGTTGTCTGCCTTGGCTCAAACTGATTTGCTGAAATCAGAATCTGAACGCAATCAGTGATCCTTATAGTCAATGAAAACTAAGTCATTTTAACTGGAAAAAAATGAACTATATAGTGTGCCAATTTTAATCTCATTGTAAGACTCGTTCTCAGCGTGTGTGAGACAAACACAGAGCGCTTTTCTCAGCCAATAATGCGCTCACTGCTCTATATCAACACGCTGTTGGCTCTATATCGACAGAGTGAAACGTAATTGTTCAGTGCTCAAATGTAGGCAAGTGAAAATGTATCTGTGCTAAAATGTATTTTACACGTTTAACAAAAACACTGGCGAGTTAAATCCAACAATTTTTTGGCCAATAGGTAACAGATATTATTTGTTGACTTGAACGCGCTTATGTTGCTGTTGTGCTGAAATGTCAATCACTTTTCATACCTTCATTTTGGCTTATAACTTTTGGCGTAATGTTAAGTCACTTTATCATGTACATGACCTGAATATGTTTAACTCTTTTTCCTAAATATCAGTAACGTTATCTGAATACTGAAAGAAATATAGTTAGCCCCAGCAAACATTTGGACGTGTAAGGACCATTGAAAAGATGTCCCTCCGACACGTCCCGTCATGGTTGAAAAATAGTTTCAAAATGAAAGTTGAACCGACGTCTGTGACGTTATCTGGACGTGAATTGCACGTCTATTCTGGACGTCCCTGGACGTCTAAATGCATCATCTTCTGCATGTCTATACTATGTGTTAATTTAATTTAATGTGTTAATATAATTTTAGTATGTAAGCCTACATATAAAATAGTCACACACCCATTCTGGAGGTTTAGACAACTTAACTTACTACAAGTTCTAAAATGGTCCAAAATCGGTCCAGTCAGACCTGAACGTCTAAAAAACGTTTTAACCACGTGTGACCCCCACATGAGGTTAAGGTCACAGGAAAATTGATTTGTACATATTGTATTTATTATTTGCATGTTTATTTCTATGTATTTATATACTTTTATTGTTATGAGTGTGTATTTCAAAGAGAACAAAGTTGCATTTTCTAAATACTGAGTGGCAGTTGAGAGAAGAGTTGCCATGGCGACTTCAGTCAACAAAGAAGGCTGCTTGACTAAAGGCAAACTCTTGTCTCTCTCTTTCTTTACTACAAAAAAAAGGTTAGTAAAATGATCAAATGTCAAGAAAAAAACTATAATTACATTACTTACATTGAAGTGGTCAAGTTTATGAGTAACTGTACATAAAATAAGCATTTTAATATATTTATTGATGGGTTGTTTTTATGTTAAAGTTATCAACTGTCAGTGTGTGTGTACAAAAATACAGTATAACAGATACTGTTGTTACTTACGTATGTTACTTACCTATGTTACTTACCTGAATCCAGTCTGCTGTGTGAGTTGTGTAAAGCTGTGATAGAAGTTTGTTACCTCGTTTAACCATTTATTTGTTGCTACTGTGTGCTTGTATAGACTGATACATGTTTTTCCTATGTGGAATACTATGGGTTAAAGTTTCATGAATTTATTTTGATTAAAGTCAACAAAGAAGGCTGCTTGACTAAAGGCAAACTCTTGTCTCTCTCTTTCTTTACTACAAAAAAAAAAAAGACGGCGGGGTCTGCAACACACGTGTAAATTACAAACAATAACACATTGTTTGTGGACTTAAGCAAGAAGTAGACCATTCTAATTTACTACAACATATTTTGTGCATATAACATTTTTAAATACCTTCCATTTGTTAAACAGCTACTATTCAAACATTAAAATAGAAATAGTATAATGTAGGTAATTCTGAGTGTGTAGCAAATTTCTCAAAGCTTTACATTAATTTTAAGTAGACATTATTCAAACAAGAACATAACCAAAGTAAAGGATAAAAGTGAACACATATGTATATTTATAATCTTTTATTTATTTCTTTATTTATTATTTCAAAATGTTTACTATAGCACATTTCTATCGGTTAATTTCTTATAGCCACCACCCCCAGCTCTTCATGGAGCGCGTTTTAGGTGTTCCGCCATTGCTGTGTCAATTTCGGAGTCTGTGGCAGTTGGACTCCACCTCTTTAGAGCATATCTGAGGGAAGGGAGTATGAATATTTTAAAGAAATAAATATATTGGCAACATTTGAGTTAAATGACATACACTTATTTTGAAAATGCCTTTATGGTTATACAACTACATTTAAAATACAATGGAACAAGACTTTTCAGTTTCATGAAAGAAACATTAGTAACAAGTAAGCAATAAGTATTATATGTTATTTTAGTCTAGAATAATTTTATGTCAATAAAAGATTTTCTGCATTTTTTTATGTGTGCTAGAGTACATAAAAAACAGCATTAGCCCACTGCCGCTTCAGTATCTCTATGGTGCTCTTGAAATAAAGTAGATGTGTAACTGTGTGAACGTGAACAGGACATTTCTAATAAAGACAGGTGGTCTTTTAAATAAATAATAGACAAGGAACATGAGATTCTGTTTTAAAATGTCATAAGGCCAAAATTACCTTGAATTACATAGTACAAAGCTGTAGCTTTGAAAGGCTTTTTGTCAAGTTGGCCACCACCCCTCATATTGAATTTGGCCATTAAGGCATTTGACATGACTCTGTGAAAGAAATGATTCAGTATTACTTCACTTCAGAAACATTTTAACATACGGTCAATATTACAAATTAACAGTAGTGTGCATCATGGCAATGTTAAAATACTCTCACAACCATATCACTCCATCTATCATGTAACAAGTACTCTGAACTATGTCCTTTTCCATATCCAGAATTTTTGTGACAAGTAATGAATGTCATTCATTGCTTATGCTGCCATTATACGGTGATGCCTTGTTTTCAGTCTGCCTAACTGAGTCAGTACTGACATCTTAAAACTTTAACACAAAAACAGGCATGTTTATAAGGAGATATAATAGTGTGTGACAATAAATCATGAATTTAAGTAAAATCAAAGGCTGAGTTTATTATTGTGGCAATCATATACATTGTTCCTGAAATATTATGCAGCAATACACACAAAGGTAAATACATACCCGTTCATGATTTTTTTTTTAACACAGTCCCTGACAGAAGATCCACCAACTCTGGACAGTTGCTGAACCTAAAAGTGACACCACGATTAAAATAATGTGATATGATATTATAAAAAGTACACAGTTCAGTTCTGTGTGTGTGTGTGTGTGCGCGCGTGTATGTATGCATATACTGTACACAAATATAATACACCTATGCTTTGTTAAATTTGGAACTTACACAGATCCACTTCTTTTCATCATCTTTGATGTATTCTTCAAAAGATTTTAGGTCACTCTCTGAATCCAGTCTTTTAAAAGATGATGTAGACTTGCCAGGGTCCAAAATGGCAGATTTTCGCTCAAGTTCATCTTTCAAAACAAACAGCATGGAAAAGACCTTCCTTTGGAATCCTGAAAGAAAAATCAGTACATTAATATATACACACACCCTTCAAACAAGACTACTTAAACTCCAAAAGTGAACATGACACTTGCTGTCACATTTTGTGTTTACACAGGGCATTAGGCTTGACTGTTTATTTAGAACCTATTTCTCAGACTTCATTGCCTGCTGATTTCGGTGAATATAGGGCTGCAAAAACTGAAGAGCAAGACTGAATTGACTGAGGTATCAATATTGCCATTTGATTTTTAGTTAACAGCAACTATTGAACCTCTAACAAAGGATGATAAACTCAGAACATTTACAGACTTTGCTTTTTTTTTTTTTTTTTTTACTTTATGGCCAGTGTTTTAAATGTCACATATTCACATAACATTCCTTACTTGCAGTTGACATAGGGTAAGCGCTCCGTGAGGGTCTGGTGCCACCTATTTAAAAATGTAAACAAAAAAAAAAAAAAAAAAAAAAAAAAAAAAAGGAAAAAAAATAAGTGTAAAATGTACATTAAATTTTGAATATGACACCCCCATGGCTGGAAAAGACCATTAACATACATACCCTCACTTCTGTGCTCTCTCCGCAATGCAGCTGTCAAGTAGCAACACAACATTAGGAAATGCTGTTATTAGAGTTTCAGGACCATTGTTGTACATTATTGAAGGCAGTTTTAACAAGAATGTCTGCCAATGTCTGTCTGTCCAATTCTACATCGTCAATTATTGTAGCCATGTAATCATTAACGTTGAGTAAATCCAAGGCAGCCAACCCTGATCTTCGAAAGCCATTGCCCTGCTTGTTTTCTAACTATCCATGCCTTACTTACTGCTGATTAGCAAAGGATCAGGTGTGTTGTCAATCAGAAGCTGGAAGGGCAGGGACAGCTGGAAAACAAGCAGGGAGGTGGCTCTCGAGGACCAGGATTGGTTATACCTGTTCTATTCTATTTTCAATTGTGAGATAATAAGGCTGCTGTGCATTTTTACAGCACTAGTTACGGTCAAATTAGCTGGCTGTACTTTAGCTCTTGTTGAGCAATGACAGACATTGTAGCCTCTATATTTTTAACTGTATGAATTCTGATTCTGAGAAATGTATGTATTTATACATTAGGCTGTGTTGTCATTAAGGTGTAATGTGTATACAATAAGATGCAACAGCACAGTTCTCACATACACTGGGGCGTCCTCTGGGACTGGGATGGCAATGAAGAATTTGGGACTGGAGACAATACTATGTAGACATTAAAATGAAAAGTGTAAAAAAATAAGAATTTGAATCTAGTTTATGAATCCTCTTTATGTGAATGACATGACACAAATTACAATACCTCATTCGGTTCTGGCACATGGCCTGGAAGAAGGTTCCTGAATTCTCTGTCTGACAGATGGCTGTTCGTTATGTGACCCTACAAGACAAATCGCACCCTAATGTAAATTAATGAATCATAAAAGACATAAAAACATGTTTTAAAAATTTCACAGAAGTGAATCTTTTGAAACATCTTCTAATGTTAATCTTACATTGTGGTTAGAGATTTTAACAGAGCAAATCTGACCCAGCGCAAACAGACCAAAACTGCTGACCAAAACTGGCGAATTGTCATCTGAAAGTTTACTTAAGGTCAGATGCACCCTTGGAGTGTCAATAAAGTGTCATTAACCATGTAATCTTTTGATTAGTACTACAACATCTTAAAAGTGTCACTTGGACATTCAAAATCATAACATATTCTTCAAACTTTTCTAGATGCTGTAGCTGGTATTACAAGGCGACATGGAGTTAACATTTATTCTGTAATTGACAGGACTGTGTTTCTCTCGCCCTGTAATGGCAAAAAAGCTACTTCGTGGTCGTACACATTTAGATTGATAATTTTTTAAACATTAGCACTTACGCCTAAACATGTGTCCACGGGTTCACGAGTGTTGTTGACGTTGATCTCGATCTCCAGTGGTGTCATGTTGTGTATCCACTGTTGGAAAAAATAAAATAGAAATAAAGGACCATTTTATCTATGGAATTTTGAAGATGTTTATAAAGAGCTTTGCAATCACTTTAAGTTAAATACACATTACTACACTGTGAAAATTAAAAAAAAAAAAAAAAAAAAAAAAAACAAACAAACAAAAAAAGACATACTTCTGGGGGTAGCCGTTTCATGAGATGTGGGCCTTTGCCTCGGTCTTACTTGAAGATCCAGTAGGGTTTGAGTAAATTGTCCTTCATGGTAATATTAAAAAGAACATGTTAGTTTTGGAGAATTTCACTGTCAAATTGTACTATGAATTGCCATCTATGAAAAAAAAAAAAAAAAGAAAACAGGGACATACGTGTCACGTATCAGGCAGGAACAGACGAACAACGACGTAGTGAAACGAACAGTTTAATAAAATCCACAAGGAACTCGGGAAACACAGGAACACAGGGTGGTAACATTAAGGTCTGACACATGAGGAGGGTAATCACACACATTAAATAGACAGACTGATTAACACACCAGGTGCAGACAATAAGGGAGAGACCAAAACACACAGATCTGCAGGGGGAAATGATGGGAGAAACCAACTAAAACGTCCAGGGGTGTGACATTACCTCCCCCTCCCGGAAGGCGCGTCCTCGCGCCGACAAACAGGGACAACAAGATGTACAAAGTCTTAGGAGGGGGCTTCGGTGGAGGACGGACTCCCGGGAGGAGGGCAAAAGATGGAGTCCAGGGTGATGACGGGATATTCCATGGAGGTGATGATGGAGGGAGGAGCCAAGGAGGTGACAGGAGGGGGCTGGAGCAGGAGGAGCCAGGTGAGACCCAGACCGCAGCCATGATGGAACCCCACGGTGGAGCCGATGGAGGGAGGAGCCATGGTGGAGGAAAGGCTGACGACTCCCGGGGGCCGACCGACGGAGGCGGAGCAGGTGGTGGTAGAGCCCGAGGCGGAGACGGAAAGCCGATGGTCCTGGGCGACACCGAGGATCCGGAGGGCCAAGGCGGAACCCAAGGCTCTGGCGACCAAGACGGAGGAGGAGATCCGGAGGTCCACGGCGGAGCGACAGAGGACCGAGGCTGTGCCCGCGGGAGGGAGGAGGTCCACAGAGCCGGTGGGACGGAGCAACGAGGCGCAGCCGGAGGAGTATAGTCCAGAGGCGAAGGTGGGGCGACGACTGACCAGGGCGGAGCCGGAGGGACGATGGAGCCCGGTGGAGCTGGTGGACCGACGGGCGATGGTGGAGGCGAGGGAGCTGAGAGCCGGGGTGGAGCCGCAGGGTCGGAGGGCCGAGGCGGAGTCCAGGACTCTGAGGCTGGAGGCAAAGATGAGGGATCCTCCAGCCATGACACCGATGGAGACTGGCAGACCCGCGGCGAACCCACCGCACAGATGGTGAGCTGAGGGTGAGCAGCGGTGCTGACAGAAAGCAGAGGTGACTGAGGGAGGGTGGGTGGGAAATCCAAACAGGCTGACAGTTCAATATTCAAGTCCATAACATTTTGTCCCAGATGCAAATTTAGCTCACCCTCAGCGGTGGTGCAGTGGGTAATGCTGTCCTCAGCATATTCACGCTCCACAGAATTCCCCACCGTCGCGGTCACAATAGCCGGCTCTCGCACCTGATCAGACGGCTCGTGCAGCTCTGTCGCTCTGGGCTCGGGCTTTCCGCCTACGGTGGGCTCGTGCGCGTGCTCCGCGTGTCGGGGTGGTGATTGGCTGGGCTCTGGGTCCGGAGTGGCACCGGCGAGATTTTCCATGGAACAGGCGGGGAACGAGGATCGGTTTCTCGCCAGTGTCCACTCCACAAACGTGGCGAAATCCGCTCGAGGACCATCCTCGGACGACGGCGCTCTGCAAGACGCGTTTAAACTCGCGTCATAAAACACACAGAGCGCGTCGTCCGGGTAGCTGGTGGTGTGAGCTACTAGCTGGAACAAGACGGTAAATCCCTCGAGCGGTAAATCCCCCTGCTTCAGCCGAAGGAGGATGAATTCCGGACGGAGTAGGGGATCCATGGGGGAAACACAACGGAACCAAAAGACTAGAAAAAACTAACGAGAAACAAAACGGGGGAAACTCGCAAAAAAAAAAACTGTTTCGGTCAGACCTTCTGTCACGTATCAGGCAGGAACAGATAGTGATGTGACGTTCTGCGCCGAGGCTTCGAAGCTGGTATCAAAAAAACGAAACATCTGGCAGTGAAGCAGTGTACCGGAGCTTGATTCGTTTTGCCATAAACACGTGATCAGTGACGTCCGAAGCTTCATTTTCCTCTACAACCACGTGACTGCTTCGTAATCTGATTCAAAAATAGCGCGAACCCCTTGCGCAGGTTTCGAGAAAAAGAAAAAGAAACAGACTTAGCCCTTCCAGTGTTGAACAAATCCTGTTCCTTAATAAAAATTTGTAATTTCTTCTATTGCTCACAAAATAAAATGTCAATTCCCCAGTTCACAAGCACTTCACAATTCTACAATAATGTTCTTTTCTTTTTATTATATATACATGAGCCTTACCTATGAACTCATAGGTATAGGACTAAGGTGTTTTTGTTTGTGTGAATAAGGCTGCATGTGTTGATCAAGGCAGATTTATATATATATATATAAAAAAAAAAAAAACTGTAGTTAGTTTGTCCCATTTATTCATTCTTTCATAAATTCATTAATAGGCTATTGTGTACTACATACACACAGAAAAACTGTTTTCAGAGCACAAAGTGTTTTATTACATGAAACAATACAAAATATAATAATAATGCCTAATAATACTAATAATAATGGGTCCTCTGAAACATGCAACACCTTCACCTTTTGACCACAAGATGTCATTAGTGTGCACAGTGATGGAAAGCTTCGAGTAATGAACCTTTTTACAGTACATTTGAAGGGAAAGCTTTGGTGCTTCGGAAAGCTTCATTTCACCATCACTAGGAACAGACGAACAACGACGTAGTGAAACGAACAGTTTAATAAAATCCACAAGGAACTCAGGAAACACAGGAACACAGGGTGGTAACATTAAGGTCTGACACATGAGGAGGGTAATCACACACATTAAATAGACAGACTGATTAACACACCAGGTGCAGACAATAAGGGAGAGACCAAAACACACAGATCTGCAGGGGGAAATGATGGGAGAAACCAACTAAAACGTCCAGGGGTGTGACAATACGTCTGGGTGTAGTCATTTCCTGAGATGTGGGCCTTTGCCTCTGAAGATCCAGCGGGTTTGGAGTAAATTGTCCTTCATGGGAATATTAAATAGGATGTGACAGTTTTGAACTATGTCAAATTTTACAATTAATTGCTATATGTGAAAATAAGAAACCTTGCATGCCTGCTGAATGAAGAGATAAAATTACTTGTGCCATGGAAGGGGACATTAATTCCATAACTCAGTAATGATGATATAAAAATCAATTGAGAACTGTAGCACATTCACAGTAATTTTTGGTGGCATACCTGTTCTTTCCTCCAGGAAGTGTGACAGCCCAGCTGTTGATTAAAACATTCAAGAAGTGATGCTATTTGACCGTTATAGTGATTTGCAATTTGCAAATGACTATAGATATCACATATTTGCTACTGGTGAAGGTGTGAATGTTGATAGGTTTCTACATGCAGGTGTGATTTGAACATCCACTGAGAACTGAAGAAGATTTTATTAACTAAAATGTATAGGAATTGTATCCAAATTATTTTACCATTATAATTCTACTCTATGTATTGCTAGGACAGCATATCCTGTGTTACTGTTAAAAGGCCACTGGTGCGGCCGAAATGGTTAAACACATGCTGTTATTGCTAAAAGCCATACTATAGAAAATGGAAAACACATCCTGCCCTTGTTGGGAATTTACTAGTGAGACCACGGTACAGAAACCATCTGTTTCCTATAAGGGTGATTACATTAAGGACCCCATGATTTAGGTTAACATGCTTGCGTGACTAAACAGTATAAAACCCATCCTCAACCTAGGAACGGGAGTTCTCTATAGACAACTCGGCTTGATTGTCCTCCGCAATAAAGCCTATCTTTTGGCATCGAAACCCGAGAATTGAGTAATTATTTGACGGGGAAAAGGGGAAACCACAACAGAATATACAGAGAAACATAGATTAAGGTTTAATGAGTAAAGCATGATTTCTTTTTTTTTTATATTACACAAAGCAGTCAAAAACGTACAACTTAACGTAGCGTTGAACAAGTCAGGGGTCGGGCACGTTGCATCTAAATGTGTTGGGCACACAATTTTATCTTTATCACAAACAAGGACATATGACAAATTAGAATATTAACAAATTTATATAAATGTTTAACCCATATCTAAACTGTTTACTGTACCTCCTTGTTTTGTTTTACTGTATGAAGAAAGTGCAGAGCCTCCATATGGTTTGCGTTGACCCTCTACAGGCATCAACCTTTGCCCTTCGTCGTCTCCACTTCCTTTGGTACTCAGAGGACATGTTAAATAAAATAGCACAACTCAAGTGCAGAGACTCCATGGTGCACTCTAAAAACTCCTGGGTTATTTCTTTAACCCATTTTCTGGGTTATTTGTGTTGGGTTAAAATTATGGGTTATTTTTTCAGAGAGTAACCATTTTCTGGGTTATAGGGCTAATATTTTGACCCAATTCCTGGGTTGTTTAGGTTTATGGGTTATTTTTCAAAGAGTAACCCATGCTCTGGGTTCACGACCCTTCCCCCCGGCCCCCGCTGTTGTTCTGGAATTTTCTCACAACAGTCGTTTGAAATAACCATCACTTGAACTTCGCGCTCAATCCTTTTTGGCCTGGGCTTCTTTGGTGCAACTTCGTCGCGTATTCAAGGTAAGCAAGTATTTTCAGTGTCAATGTAACGTAAACTTTTCTGTGTCCATGTCCCCGTTGGTAGTTTAGCACCATTTGCTGAAAAAATGACCATGGCTTACCGTGGTAATTCTGTGGTTAGCATGTAAGTTAGTCGCCCGCGGATATCGCGACATGTAACTAGTTTAAAGTCCGTGTAAAGTCAAAATAAATATGTGTTTTGAGTTTTTCAGACTAAAGAAGAAAGTGTTATTAACCACCCAGCCAAATTTGAATGATTAAAAATAACGATAAGTTCATGAAATTGGATGTCAAAATGGTTAAAATGCTTTTTACACATCGTTGAGAAATACATGTATGACCTATTTAATGTGTTTAGAAGAAAATGACTGAATTCACTTTACACAGTGTTTAAATTCTATTTTTCATAAATTGTGCTGTACTTATCTCATTGTTCTAATACTGGTGGTAATACGATAAGTACAGTGCAGCTAGTGGCGACTTCATGCCGCGTTAAGGGGGTCAAACATCGGACGAGAAGCGCCGCCCTCGCCGCGCCAGAATATTCTTAATTCTAACTATACTATACAGGTGAAAGAAGGCAATCCAAGTGACATGTTTCATGTGAAAGCTAAAGGGTGAATCCTGATTTAAAAAAAAAAAACAACTCCAAGGTTCCTCGCAGTTGTATTTCAGTTTTGAGTGATGCCATCTATGGTAGCTGGAATATGAACTTGAAGATGTTAAGTTTTATTACTCTGAGTGGTTCTCAATCCACATTTTCTTTTACACATTCATGACCCACTCAAAATGAACACACCAATTAAGAACCACAGTTCATTTGGCTTCCTTGTACAGTTAATATCAGTATTATAACACAAACTGGTAGTCTATTATCTTGCTTACAATTCACCTTCTACACTACACATATCTTTCTGTCTCTGTCTGTTTTAGGTTGGAACAAATATGGTGGAATACCTCTTGCAATCGAAGCCATTCCCCTCTGTCCTGGCGCTGGGAGATCCCCAGCAATGTGCTTCTCAGGTATTTATTAGCTGGTCAGCCACTCCCTCAGAGCACACTGCTTCGGGCAGTTGACGTGTGTTTCAAGGCATTTTATGTTCTTGATATCAACTACCCCAAGCAGTGTGCTCCCTCATGGGAGTTTCTGCAGCAAGTTGTATATCAGATTGAGGGATCTGAATCAAAACCTGTCAAATTTCTTAAGACTGCCTTGCTTAATTGCAGAACTGTTTAATTGTGTTAAGCTGCAGTAAATGACACAACCAATGTTTGAAGACTTTAAGCCTCAAGTTCAATCCAGTTATTGAATGTTGTCAAATGTTTGAGAGAGAATGAGTTGTTTATTTTTCTATTTTTGTAATGTCTAATGTTATTACAGTGTGACCTAAAATAAATAGGTCCAAGTGTGTTTTTTTTATATAGAGTTTAATTTAATTTAATGCAATAAAAATGTAAAAGTGCTTGAAGTGTGTAAGTGCCTGAAGTTTTATTTTCTGAAATAAGGCATACTGGCATAGTAACCCAAGTTAGGTTATTTTTGACCTTTGACCTTTGGTTAAAAAGGGACCTACTAATTTCTGGGTTATTTCAACCCAGATATTGGGGTTGTTCTTTTGACCCAGAAGTTGGGTTATATTAACTACAATGTTGGGTTATTGTAACCCAGCATTTGGGTCAGGTATTTAACCCAGAAGTTGGGTCAAAAAGAATAACCCATTTTTCTGGGTTGAAATAACCCAGAAATTAGTTGGTCCCCTTTTTAACCCAGGATTTGGGTCAAAAATAACCCATTATGGGTTATTTTTGACCCCAGGAGTTTTTAGTGTGTGGTTTATACTTGCAAACTCACATCAGCGGATTTATATGTTCTATACGTTTATTATTTAAAAAAGAATTTAGTAAATAATGTGTATTTCTGAAGCTTACCTGAAATATTAGTTGGAGTAAAGTTTGGGTATTACCTAACAAATATCTCATTCCAAATAAAATAAAATGAAGTTCATTTAAGATACTGCACAAATTTTACCCTTGTAAACAGATTTATTGAAGATATAGATGTCAATTTTTCATTATACTCAGAAATGGTACCTCATATCTTCTGGCACTGTCAATATTCAAAGAGGTTATGGTGGGAGGTTTCTGGATTTATAAATGACAAAGTGGTGTGCAACTTTCTTTTACTATACGAACGTGTAATATGTGGCTCTTTGAACAATAAGAAGTCGTCGAAAAATGATCAATACATTACATTATCAATCTCTTGATTACACGTTTCATGTTAATCGTCGCAAAATTAAGCAATCAGAAACCTATTTTTTTCTGTGGTACTTAAGGAATTAGATATTTATATAAGCACCATAAAGGAGATTACAAACAAAAAAAGCTATACAATCTGTGTTTCTTCGGTACTTTTAAGTTATTGTGAATTAGGAAGTCCTTTCATTTCATTGTGTTATTTTATACAAACATTTTGTGTATACCCTTGGCACTTTAGTTATGTATTTGTTGTTCAAGCATTAATTAAAAAAAAAAAAAAAAAAAAAACTTTTAGCATACTAGCTAATTTTAGCCAAAATCAGACTACGTTTCAGTTGACAATGTGCGCATTATTTCTTCCTTTTCCTTCGTGTCAAACAAGTACAACTCGACCACATTAATAAAATACTACAAAATGTACTTACCCACCAGTAGATTTTAGTAGAATAATTCGTAAAGCTTTTCCTCGTGGTTATGGAAAGAAAAAAACGTTAAGGCTTTCTCGCCAGATTATGTATTGTATTGCGAGATAATCTATCCCATCACAAGATAATCTATCCTATCGCGAGATAATCTATACCATTGCGAGATTTGTTACAACATCTTGGCAGCACAGTTTTGGTAATCTACACCCAACTCAGACTTCAAATGGTGACCGGAGATATCTGTTTTATATGTATATGCATAAACTTAAAATAATAAAATCGTACTGCAATTTATGGAAAACGGGTAGAATTATAACTAAAATTCAGTGGTTTTGCAATCACTTAACCACACATCACTTTGTGAATATTCATTAAACAAGCTGGAAATACAAATTGCCTTTATTTCATTACGATTTCCTGTTTTTATTTATTTACTTATTTCTTTCTTTTTTTTTTTTTATGGGTAATGCTTGACTAGACGTGGTTGTCTTAAAACTACTTGGGGCACTTAAATAAACTATTACAGTAATAATCAAGGTGTAAGCACAATTGCTTTTGCATATTTCATACTGATTTCATATAGGGTCATGATGGACTATAAATGCACGTGTAAAGGACGTCACCTTGTGGACGTCCTCTCACAACTGGTTCACAACAGTGTATGTATTGAACTACATGGAGCTAAAACTTAAAGTAACAATTATATATGCAACCCCAGAGAACTGTATGTATGTACAAACGTATCTGAATGCATTTTTAGGAAGAGTTCTGCATTACATATTTTTACGGATTTATGCCGTCCTACCGCGACTATTTTTGGCCAGGGACACGACCTTGCCGTCGGACCAATGTTAGCTGGGGCATTACACCAAACCCGATTGCACTCTAACTAACTAACACTAACACTCAGTATGTGAATTGTCAGCTATTCTGTCCACTCAGTTTATTAATAGAACAAATACATCTCACATTGGACAGGAAAATTGTAGGTTTCGTTTGGATATTTACATATTTATCTGAGAAAAACCAAAGCAATACT
>NW_026127500.1:0-21493 GCF_022985175.1 Labeo rohita
TGTTCATAAATCAAAACTTACTTTAAGACATTTTAAGATTGTAGTTTACAGTCAAATACAACATTTTGTGATCATATTTTGTTCTTATTGTGATGAATGTCTGAGTGAAACAGCTTTTCTGAACAAGAAAAAATGCAGGACAGGAATTCATTTCTGATGAGAAGCTGGATAATTAGGGGCCAAGCACCGAAGGTGCGGTGGCACCTATTGTATCCGTTGGCGTTATTATTATTCCTCTTCCGCCGCAAGTCTATGGCAGCCCATAGAACCGCTTGCGGGAAAGTTGTATAATTTTGCACACTGATAGAGGACAGTCCCAACATTAACCATAGCAAGTTTGGAGTCTCTAACTCAAACTCTCTAGCGCCACCACTTGTCCAAACTTTCAAAAGATTTATGCTAATAACATTTGAACCGTAAGCCACACAACAAAAATTCTTTTTTCCTCTGATTCCTTGGCTTATGCCGAGTCGAATGGACACCAAAATTAAAAAATCGTAAGGTTTAGTTTTTTCGCTATTCTCAATTGTTCTCAAAACCTACTTTTTCGAACTCGTCCTAGGCCGTTGCACCAATTGTCACAAAAATTGATCCAGATCATCTTCAGACCACGCTGGCAAAAAGTTATGGAATTCAAGTCGATTTGTCCAGCCGTTCACGAATAACACGCGAAAGAATTCTACAAAAAGCTAGCAAAAATAAATGTGAGGCTATATCTCCGTAACAGTTTGGCATATTGACACCAAACTTGGTGTGTGTTATAACAAGCATGACCTGAGGCTAACTGCAGTGTTTCGGTGCAGTGCCCCCTAGTGGTCAGGAGATACGAAAAATGGCTATTTTTCTTTATAACGTCTGAATGATTTGTCCACCTTGCTGACAAAAAGTTATGGATTTCGTGTCGATATACGAAACGGTTTTCGTTTAATGCATCAACGAATTTGCTGGAAAGATGCCAAACTACATCTGAGGCTGTATCTCTGCAAACACCAAGTTTTATACGTGCTATTGTCACCTCACACTGACCACACCACATCAATTTGGTAACAGTGCCACCTATTGGTCAGAAGTAATACACCATTCATTAAACATTAACAATGAAATTTCCAAAAATGCTAATAACTTGTGATTGCATTAGCCTAATGTAATAAAACTGGTCTCAAAATATTCCTTGGGTCATGCCGACAACATACATACCAATTATACCATACTTGGCCAAACTTCCTTTCCGCCATTTTGATTAATGTACAAAACCTACTTGTTCGTACTCCTCCTAGACCGTTGATCGGATTTTCACCAAAATTGAGTCAGATCATCTTCGGACTGTCGGACTGACTTCGGACTGTCCTGTCCTGTCCTGATTTCGTGTTGATAGAGTAAACCATTTTCGTACAGCGCCACTACAGATTTTAGGCTTGATGCCAAAATGATTCTGAGGCTGTATCTCTGTAAAGCTTTGGCATAATGACACCAAAATTTGTGTGTGTCATTGTCACCTCACACAGAACGCATCACATCATTTTGAAAACAGCACCACCTATTGGTCAAAAGTGATAAGCCATTAAATTTTGTTATTGGTTGTATTTGTGATTTTTCAGCCATTTCAACTGATATCATCCTAAAATGACTTTAGTTACTCATTGTTACAGTCGGTCTGTTGCTCCTTGCATGCTTAGTCTCATTCTGCCTCTGTTGTGCTTGGCCCTGCAATTGTTGTTATTGCTGTGATCTCATGTGACTGACAGGTTTAACACCCTCACGTCATCAGACCAGAGAAGAAATGTTTTGTGAAGGGAAAGTTATTTTCATTAAAGATCACAAGGGTACATTAATTTTTGGAAATACATTATGTACCCAGATAAATAAATCATAATAAGCACTGAAATATTGTCAGCAATCTTTAATCTCACTGTCACTGCTGTACAGTATAATGATACTAACTCTAGTTTCTCCAGCTTGAATTGTGTGTTCATCAGTAGATCACTGAGGTTTTTCACTCCAGAGTCTCCTAGTTTATTCCCGCTCAGGTTCAGTTCTCTCAGGTGTGATGGGTTTGATTTCAGAGCTGAAGTCACAGCAGAACAACCTTCATCTGTCATTTCACACCAGCTTAACCTGCATTGAGAGAAAGAGAGAAGATAGAAGAAAAGGGTTTAATAAAGTCAAAATGTCTTCATAAAATGAAACAGAGGAAGAGTGTCTGAATACCTTTGGATCATTTTTCACAATTTGGTCTTCAAAACAAAATAAAACAAAAAATAAATAAATTGTTCATTTAATCAAGTAATTTACACTTCTCATGGTTTATATACAATTTGTCCTGATTCTTGATAGAAATACAAAGAATTTTTAATTCCCAAACATTAAATGTTTGTGTATTTTTGGTATTATTAACTGAAATTATTGGTATTTGACCTGCTGTATGGACAATAAGTGAAGTGGACAGAAACACTTAATACAACTTTCAGATGTTTAGACCACACAACAACTTACTTTGCAAGTCTCCATTACACAAAAATATACAGTATAGAATATAGACAGATTAACTATACAAAAATATATGAATATACACAAAAATATACAATTATAATTGTGCAACAAACAAGGTAACAGTCAGTGATGGCGTTGGGAAATTTTTATCAGAGGTGTTTTTTTTCTGAGATTTTAGCAGAGGTGTTTGTTACATCAGACAATGTTGTTCATTTTAATTGTTGAGAAAAGTGGTTCATTTTGAGCTTTTTGCACAATTTTTGTCTTCCAGGTTTAAAATCTACATCGTGTTGACGTCACAGTTTGTGACACAGTTGTCATAGTTTGTGATAGTTTGTGGTAAAGGACTTAGTACTTCAATGACGTCGGTGTCTCATAATTATTCATGAGACTGTGTGTTCTTATCCAATCAGAAGACGCTTTGCTTAATTATTCACAACAGCATGTGTGACAGACGCTTCAGACTGTGAGATTGTGTACATTAACTGTGAGAAACGTTCATGGATTGAAGGAGAATGTTTGTTTTTGTTTTGTAAGAGTTTGGCACAAATGTGATTCATTCAGTGAGTGAAACCGGTTTCACAGCTCCTTGATGCAAACCATCTAAAGACTTCTAAACATAATTAATAAGTTATTAGAGATGCAATTTCTGTGCTTGATTTCATACTCCTGTACATCTCCCAGACAGCAGAAGTGTGAAGAGGCTGTGTTGTGGATGTGTATTGTCCCTGATGATGTTGTGGGTCTCATGATGACCCTAGTGCTGTAAATATCCTGAAGTGATAGGAAGGTTACTCCACAAATGAACTGTGCACTTTTTAACAGTGTTGGTCAAGCTACTTGGAAAATGTAGTGAGCTAAACTAACAGTTACTCTTCATTAAATGAAGCTTCACTACACTGAAGATCCTCCTGGGCAGGGGTTCTCAACCTTTTTACACCAGGGCCCACCTCCTTCTCCGGTCAATTTTGCAAGGCCTCCCTATGCCTGACATTTCCTGTAAAGGTGTTTATTTTTAAACCTTTTTATTAACCAAAACATTTGTGTTGCCTTTTCATTCTTCTACTGGATGTTAAAAAAAAAACTCAAATTACAAACAAACTTGAAATTAAAGCTATACTTTTTAACTTAAAAGAAAACCCTCTGCTCAATTCTAGTTTTTTTTAACATACACTACCGTTCAAAGGTTTGGGGTCAGTACATTTTTATTGTTTCTTTTTTTTTTTTTTTTTTTTTTTAAGAAATTAATACTTTTATTCACCAAGGATGTATTAAGTTAATCATTAAAAGTTTATTAAAAGTTAATAATAAATAATTTACATTGTTAAAAATATTTATATTTTGAATAAACACTGTACTTTTTAAACTTTTTAAAAAGAATCCTGAAAAAAAAAAAATAATAAAAATAATAATAATTCACAGGTTCCAAAAAATATTTGGCAGCACAACTGTTGATATTATCCAACACTGATCATTCTAATAATAAATCCACATATTAGAATGATCTCTGAAGGATCATGTGACACTTAAGACTGAAGTAACAGCTGATAAAAAAAATCAGCTTTTCATCACAGGAATAAATTCTATTTTAAAGTATGTTAAAATCAAAAAACATTATTTTATATTGTAAAAACATTTTGCAATATTACTTTTTTTTTTCTATATTTTTAATCAAATAAATGCAGCCTTGATGAGCATAAGAGACTTCTTTAAAGACTATTACAAGTCTTACTGACCCCAAACTTTTGAACGGTAGTGTATATAAACACAGATTTAAAGCTCCTGAATCTTTAATTCAGACATTCTTTACAACTTCAGAGTACTTTTTCTTAAGTAAGTGAACCTGCCAAACAGGACAACAGGGAGATGCCAAAAGAGCACTCACTAAACCTGTCCATTTGAACTGGACTGACATATCTACTGTTTGTATCCATTATAAAATAAAACATACAAATGAAAAATACAGCAAATACATGTTAAATCTGTTGATGCTGATGCTCATATGTGCATAAACACCACTGAGCCTCACAAGATTATTCTCTATGGGTGATCATCCATTATAAAACACTCACAGGACATTCACTGTGACAACTATGCAAATGTTTTGAAATTTCATGCAAAAATACTAGGAACCAGAGCCCCGAAAGCAAAATAAAAATATCTAAACATAAAATAAAAAACATATAAATTATTATTCGTCTATTGCACTAAAGCAACAAAAACAACTAATATAACACAAAAATGATTAACAGGCGCAAGAATAGTCAGTTTCGATTTAAAACACGTGTTTGCAGCTTGAGCAATGAAGCCGTCTGTTGATTTCTGGAACTCATTGGTCAATCAGAGGTGTTTAAGTTAGAATCCACTCACCGCTTATAAGTTTTTGCACAGTGCTGAATGTTGTGTGCTCGTGAATCCTCTCATTACAACACATGAAGTGTAGACATTTGGGAAGATTCATTGTGCATATATTCACTGTGTTATAAGAGCTGAACTGAGATGTCAGCTTTAAGGGAGCTGTTTGGTCACAGTCTGTCATATGCACACAGCAGCTGATGCTTGTTTTTCTGTTAAGAACAGCAGTGGTTTCTAAATGTTGATGCTTAGCCTAAATAGCAAATATTTTATCGGGAGCGTTTATGCCGAGATCTTGTGGAAATTATGAGATGTTACAGAACTATTTCATGTACATTTCATCGATGTAGTGAAAAATGTCTACATAGGTTACTTTTATGCGGCTTTTGTGGGCAGGAGAAACATGGATACCGCAGATGGGAGCGGGACGAAATAACATATCTCTGCGGGAGCGGGTGAGCCCGGACAGAATCTTGCGGAAGCGGGACTAAAACATGAGTCCCGTGCAGGTCTCTAAGATGAAGTTTGTGTGCAGCGGTGGAAGTTTTGAGCCGCCGTTCAGTCTGGATTTAACAGTGCGATGAGTCCCAAGCAATCAATCACAGAACAGGAGAGGCTGTGCTTTGATCATTTTAATTTAAAACATTTATAATGAAATTAAACAATTTTGGGATAATATTTAAATTAATTTTAAGCTATCTCGCGGCCCCCCTGGAGGATCACTGAGGCCCACCGGTTGAGAATCCCTGCTCCTGGGAAATGTAGCAAGCTAAGCTACAGTAACATGACAAAAATAGTACTCATCCAAACTGTTTTTAAAATGTAATTTTTATGTTTAACCAACTTTATTTCAAGTCAATGCTCTCAGTATCAGTATCATGTACAGGGCTGGATTTAACTCATACTGTCACATAAACCTCCTATGACCTAAACTGATACTTTTTCAGAAATATATATATATATATATATATATATATATATATATATATATATATATATATATATATATATATATATACACACATACATATATACATGTATATATATAAACAGTGTATGTTGGTATTGTGGTTTTATTGTATACAGATATATTTATATAAATGGTAACAGTTCACAATATGATTCATTAGTCAACTAGTATAGTTAACATGAACTAAGAATAATCGATACTTCTACATCATTTATTAATCTTAATGTTAATTTTAACATTTACTAATGCATTATTAATATCAAAAGTTGTTTGTTAACATTAATGCACTGTGAATTAACATGAACGACTACATTTTCATTAATTTACAGTACATTAACAAAGATTAATAAATACTGTAATAAATGTATTGTTCATTGTTCGCTCATGTTAGTTAATACATTAGCTAATATGAACTAATGAAATCTTATTTATAGTGTTACCATATAAATGTATAGACCTACAGATTTATTTACATCATTGCTTGTGTTATTATATTATTAACATTTCTCCAAAATCAAGTTCAAATACCAAGTTTTTGAGCAGCGAATTTTTTTTTTTTCCATCATTACAGTCACATCAGAGGCAGTACTTGCACTGAATTTATGTTTTCATGAACTTGCAGGTTATAACGGTACAGTTTTCTGTCGCTCAGTGTTTTCTGTTATTTTGCCAAAATAATATTATAAAAGATTCAGCACTTCACACAAGCTATTTGACTGTGACTCGACAACAAATGCTAGACTAAGACACTCTTCTCCGCTCCTCAAATACAAAAAAACATTAGCCTTTATATATAGAGAGTTTCTTGAGTAAAGAAAATGCTGTATTTATTCAGTCAACAGTTCTTTATTTACCTTCAGACTGCAAACAAGCTGAGATGCTCCAAACTGAGAGGTGGGAGGAATAATGAGGTTTGACTGACACTTTGAGGAGCCAATGGAGTTACGAGGTTTAGTGGCGTCACTTACTGATCCAGGATCAGTGATCCTTAGCAGTTATTTTTCTGATTTGAGCTTGAGCCTCAGAAATGCTTTGGAAAATGGAGCTTTTGTTGACACTACTGTGTTCTACCTTTTCAAGATGGCTACTCCAGATCCCAAAAACTGTGTTTTTATGTCTTTTAATGTTGTCTGTTCGTCTCAAAATAGTCTCAGTTTACCGCTAATTCATAAGGAAATCACTCCAAAATACATCTATGATCGCCAGAGCCTTTCGGAAATCGGCAATGCATACAACCACCAACTCGCACCAGCGACCACTGAGAAGCTTCAAGGCCTTTGCTTACTGCTAAAGCCGAACCCCGAGACCACGGCCTCGTCTACTGACGCTACCCACACAAAGCGGCGGCGCCGGCGGTGTGAGAGGGGACAGAAGCGCGGCAAGCACGGAGGCATACGAGCTAGGCTAAGGGCAAACCCCACCAGAATTCCCATATCATCCCATATAATAACGGACATTGCGAACGTCCTATTAGGTCTGCATTTGGTCCGTTTTGTAACGTTCGCTGTACAGAAAAACATAAAAACACCCTCAGCTGAAATTGTAAAAAAAAAAAAAAAAAAAAAAAAAAAAAAAAAAATAACAGTAATTGTGTCTGTAAATCTGGCAAAAGAATTATTAATCTGATCTGTTCATCAGTTAATTTACTCATTACATCATAATGAGTTTTTGGTTAAATTGCAGTAATTATTTTCGTTTCTTAGAGGTACTGTGAACGTCCCCGTGACGTCCTTTTAACGTCTAAAGAACCCTACACGAAGACGTCCAGGGGACGTTCTCAGGTTCCTATTGAGGGGACGTTACACGCCAAGACAGATATTTTGAAACAATGCATTTGTTGTCTAATAGCGATCTATGTGTTTCGAGGTTTATATAATGCTTTTATATAAGGCCATTATAATTATTATTATTTTTTTAATAATAAGGCATACGTTTACAGTGATTAAAATTTCAACACTACATGAACAAACAGTGATCTGCATACTGCCACTTTTGTGTCAAGTGTATTTTTGATAAACACACATAGAAAATGAACAAAGGCCTAAAAATCATAAGAGGTAGGCTAGATCAATCGGAAATTCTAGAAGCATTCGCGCAGATAATGAGTAGTCAGTTGATTCAGTTTTATAGAATATTGTCATATTATAAAAATGAAGTCAAGGTTTAAAGCCAATACTGATTTTTGTTGATTAATATTTTTTAGGTTTCGAACATACGGGTGGAATCAGACCTGGATAACACACAGCATCTGGAACACACGACAGAAGACAGAAAAAAAATATTATAAAAAAAAAAATATATATTGTTAAAGTACTATTGCTTGTGTGTTTATTTATTGGGTAGTTCAATATTGTCTGATCTGAGTAATGACATATTTACATATGTTAAAATGACCTGTAGCAAACGTTCCCTATAGGTCCTCACAATATTTCATGAACGTCCCGTGAACGTCCGTGGCCAGATGATGCCACCTCAACACTACAGGACTGCTTTCAGTGCACAGACTGGAACATGTTCAGAGAGGCGGCCACCTACAACAACCACACAGACCTGCACGAGTACACTGAAACTGTGACTGCTTACATCAAAAAGTGCATTGATGATGTGACAGTCACCAAAACCATCACCACACGTGCAAACCAGAAGCCGTGGATGACAGCAGAGGTTCGAGGGCTGCTAAAGACCAGAGATGATGCATTCAGATCAGGAGACAAAGCAGCCCTAAAAACAGTGAGAGCCAATCTGTCCCGTGGCATCAAGCAAGCAAAACGCTTGTATGCACAAAAAATAAATAATCACTTTAATGACAGCAAAGACACACGACTGCACTGCCAAGTTCAGCTCCAAGCACATCATCAAGTTTGCTGATGACACAACGGTGGTAGACCTCATCAGCAACAACGATGAAACACACTACAGAGAGGAAGTGGCTCAGCTGGCTGAATGGTGTGGCGCTAACAACCTGTCCCTCAATGTGAGTAAGACAAAGGAGGTTGTGATGGACTTCAGGAGGAACTCTGTTGACCACCACCCATTGACCATCGACAGCTCGGCTGTGGAGAGAGTCAGCAGCACTAAATTCCTGGGGGTGCACATCACAGAGGATCTCACCTGGACCACCAACACCATGTCCACCCATCTTCACCACATTCTACAGGGGAACCATTGAGAGTGTGCTGACCAGCTGCATCACTGTCTGGTACAGGAACTGCAGTGCTGCTGACCGCAAGACCCTACAACGGACAGTGAACACAGCTGCAAAGATCATCTGTGCCCCTCTCCCCTCCCTACTGGACATTTTCCTTGCACGATGCTCCAGCAAGGCCTCCAGCATCATGAAGGACCCCACCCATCCCTCCCATCATCTCTTCCAGCTCCTGCCATCAGGAAGACGCTACAGGAGCATCAGAGCCCGCTCTGCAAGACTGCTCAACAGCTTTTTCCCCCAGAGCCCTCAATTCCAACCACCTCACCCCCCTCTGAAACCTTATCCACAATGTAAACTGTTGAAAAACTCAAAACACAATTTTTGCAATTCTGAGTGTGTTACACACAGGTGAGTGGGCTGGACAAACCACCTGTAGAAACACTCTTTTCTCTCTATATGCACCAGACACTTTCTTATTAACACTCCACGTTACAAGGACCTAACAAGGACTTAACAAATGTTTACTTGTCATTGCACCACAAATCATATTGCACTATTTGCATCTTAACCTTTAAATACCTCTTCTACACATTATCATGCACAGTTATTATGTAAAGTACTTGTATAGTCTGTCTTAGTCTTAGGTTATGTGTATGTATAGTCAATTATTTATAGTATATGTATAGTTAGATGTATAGGTTTAAAAAATTGTTTCTACGTCTAGTGTATGCATGTTCATATTTATGTTTATTTATGTAGCACTGTGGTCCTGCGAGACACGACATTTTGTTCCACTGTATGTCCACACATGTAGTGGAATGACAATAAAGCTCGACCTGACTTGACTTGACTTGAAAAAAAAAAGAACTTTGCTACTGAAAAGCTTTTTGATTCAGAAAACATTGACGCTAACACCATGCTATTGAGAAATGCAGTTAAACTAGTAGCCCAACACTGCTTTTTAATCATGTGCTGGAGAGCTTTCCTGTCCTGAACTGTGCAACTTCCACACCACTTTCACCTGTACATCTGTAAAAGTTGCTGAGGATTTCGCTTTCCATGCCAAACTTCCTCAGCCTTCTTAAGAAATACAGTCACTGCTGGGACTTCCTTACAAGCTGCTGAGTGTCACAAGACCAACACTCTTAAAAATAAAGGTGCTTCACGATGCCATAGAAGAACCTTTTTTGTCTAAATGGTTCCATAAAGAACCTTTAACATCTGAAGAATCTTTCTGGTTTGTTTAGTTGGAGACACTTAATTTCCAGTGATATCGTCGACTTGATTGCACAGATACTATTTGAACTGAACTGAGCTGGATGATGACATCACTGGATTCAATGATGAACTTTAACTGAAAATTGAGTGTTTTCTGTTGTTCTTTTGCATTATTGACACTATTTTCCTATTTAATACTGTAAAGCTGCTTTGACACAATCTGTATTGTTAAAAGCGCTATAGAAATAAAGGTGACTTGACTGTTTCACAGGAGGTTCTTTGTGGCGAAAGAAGGTTCTTCAGATTATGAAAAGGTAAGAAAGAGATTGTTCTTTAAAGAAACTTTGACCCTGCAGTGTCAGTTCTAGACCACAGTAACTGGGGGGAACAGGCTGGGGCCACTTGTGCTTTTAATAAAACATTTAATAAAACATTATAAGTTACTAATTAGCCTGTAACACTTTCAGCGATGACTCATCTGAACGTCTCTGATTGGCCACTGCATTCATAAGCTCAACAGAATCGTGTGTGATTGGTTATAATTAGGGATGTAACGATTACCGGTTTGACCATAAATCATGATAAAATTCCCCACGGTTAGTATTACCGTTTCGTATTTTAATTATCATTAAAACCGTATTCGATTACCACGATTTGAACAACTGATGATAAATAAATACAATACAGCATAAAGCACAGTTTTAAGTAACAGTCTCATTTGCGCACAACACGCAGAGTAGTTTCGTTTTGTGTGAAAAGACGGCGGATGTTTTAAAAGAGAGTTAAGGCCAATCCTCACGAAAATGATCGAGCACCCACGGAAAAACACAAGACAGTCTCCGTTCATTTTAAGCAATAAGAAATGCATTGCAACTTTTACGACTTTATTTTCGTTTTCATAGATCATTTGAAGCCGTTTTGGCGATATTTTAATGGTAAGTGTCAAGAGGGCATTATGAGAGGGTGGCAGCAGGAATCCTCTGGGATTGCAGTGGGCTTCCTCTCCCATAAATGTAGTGATCATGGCTTGCGCTGCCTCAGATATTCAGTGCGCGCCCTCAAACAATGTCCTGTGTGCGCGCGAATAAGTGCTTGTTGTAAGCAGGTATTTATTAATTAATTTTATTTAGTGAAGCGCAAAACTCAAAGAAAGAACATGTGGTAACTAATGTATTTGCAGTCTACGTTTCACTTCGCAACTGTGGGTTGGGCACCCACAGACATAAATATATATATATCTGGAATTATAATGAATATATGAATTAATTAATTATAAGAATGTACCTCTGAAGGTTCTCTGTCTTTAGAAAAAAATTGATGGCATTTTGTTTTCATCTTCGCTCCATGTAATATCTAAAGTAGCAGTGCTGCTTTATCCACGGAGTTCATGGAAACAGCTGTAATTCAGCTTTTCCATTAGCGCCATCTAGTGTCATACAGTGGATTTACAGAGACTTACATTTACATTCAGCTTGTGTGCAGTTTTTGTCTGGACAATAAACAGACCGAATTTGCCCTGCTGTAGCATAAATTCTGAAACAATCTTAAGTGGATTCTACACATTTAAACAAGTCAGACCAGTCATCTAGATTATTTATAAAACAGACAAAATACATATAATAATTTATTAAATCTATTATTATTTTGACTTAACCATTTTCTTTATTTAAAGCCTGAAATGTGAGGTTTGTCTTTTATGAAACTTTTTCATAGCTTTATTTAAAAAGTTACATTCGATAATAGAAATATGTTATTAGTTAAACTGTTGTCAGTCATGGTGTCATTTAAAATCCGGATATCATTGGTAGGCTGCTGTTGTTGTTTTAGTTATTATGCAAATAAAAAAGTCATTTTATTTATTGTTTGTTGATTTTAAATATAAAACTTGGTGAAGTGGTTTATGTATCAGTATAATTATCTATCAGTATAGTATTTTGAACATTTTCAGTACATTTTAACAATACCGTGATAATACTGATAACCGTGATCATTTTTGTTACTATAATGGTGATCAGAAATTTTCATACTGTTACATCCCTAGTTATAATACGCAGTGCTGTAAAAACACGTATGTCTCTGGCTCTGACTGACTGAGGTCTGTCCAACAGGAAGTTCAGCAGCAGTTTCTGAGGGAGAGTGTCGGTCTGAGGGTGAAGAGAGTCTCTGTTATTGCTGAGTTCTAATCAATAAAAAGCATTCGCACATGTGTGTCGTTTCCCTCCAAATGTGTGAGTGCTGTGTGGATGACAGTGTTGACAGCATCGTCAGTGGACCCATTTTGTCGATACACAAATTTTAATGAGTCTAAGGTGGCTGGAATGGTCCTTTTTACATAGGACTTGACTAGCAAACCCTGACTGCCCATCCGGGATGTCATCTGGGCCTTCCATGGGTTTCAGAGCCATGCACACCTCCACCGATGACAGTGAGTGATGTGTCCAAAATACCCTCTGAGTCCAGAATATGCTTTTGGCTGATGATTGGTGCCTCAAACTGAGTGTACAGGACTCAATCAGCTCATCTGGGAGTGTGGTCTTGGTACTCATGGCTCCCTGGTTTTTCTGCTGGTTCTCTGTGATGAGCTGCAGGATTTGTCACATGCACTGGGAATCTGCAGTGATGTAATATCCCCCCAGAATCAGACTATAATGTCTCTTGGTCTTCCTGATTGATTTGCATAGTTTGAATCTGGCCTTTTTGTATTCCTCAAAGTCACCTGATCAAACACGGTGGAGTAAGCGTGTAGCACGGCCTGCACCTCACAGCTCCTTGATAAGGAGGTGCAACTCTACTTAATCTCTACACAATCTCAGGATTGGATGGACCAATATTTCCTTTCTTTTTCTCTTTTTAAAAAGAAAGAGGACAACAAAGTCATGCTTGAAGACTCCATTTTGTTTTGTTCTGTGATTATATTTTTTTTTTAATACTCATCTGTGACGAGTGGGGCCGAGAGCCGTGGGAACGGAACGAGGCCGGTGGAGTTTAATGATAATGAGCGACACCTGCTCCACTCACCGGTCTCGAGTCCCACAGAGGAGCTCCGGAAGGATAAAAGAAGGAGTGATGACAGTGGAAGACGAGAGAGGACCAGGCCTGGACTTTATTTTGTGTTTTGTGTGGGGCAGTCGTCTGTGAGGGGCTGCTGCTTTACTTTTGCGTTTGTTTATTTTATTATTAAAGTGTTTGAATGTTCACTGGTTCCCGCCTCCTTCTTCCCGTTCTATGAACTGTGTTACAGCACCAGACTCAATGTGTAAGGTTTCTGTGCACAATGAATTTTTAGGATAACAAACACAAAAATCTAATTTCAGTCAGAATTGTGCGACACTCAATCGCCGTTTACGGATACCATAGGAATGAATGAGAAGTGCCGTAAACTGCACTTCAGCTTTTTTTGTGTAAAAACTCTAAAAATAGTTCAATCCAAAAGTATTGTTTAGTGTAAAACATGTTGAAGACTCTTTATTCCACACTTTAACAGTTTTACTTACTGGATGAGCTCGTTTAAGAAGCTTCTGTAGACATCGTTAGATACTATAAAGTGTTTTGTTTAAACTGTTGAAGTGATTTTAATCATTTTGATTCTTGTATGTGAATGTTACTGACCTCAATCTCTCCAGTTTACAGTGTGAATCCTTCAGTACGTCACATAAGTGATTCACTCCTGTGTTTTTTATTTGATTCCAGCTCAGGTTCAGTTCTCTCAGGTGTGATGGGTTTGATTTCAGAGCTGAAGTCAGGATGAGACACTGTTTCTCTGTAATACTGCAATAACACAGACTGAAAACAGAAAGAGAAAAGACAATGAATCAGATCTATGATGCATCATGAACAAATGTCATACATTCACTAATAAACCAGCAAAATCATGGAAACTTCTAATATATGAATGAACAAACCAAGAGAGGAGTATTTGAGGAGACTAGTTACAATCCAAGTCTGGACCCTCAGTCAACAAATAAGTCAATTTTACCAATGGAAATGAATATAGAAACAGTAGTAAATTTAACAACATTAAATGGTCTATTTTCACATTTCTGTTTATACTGGTTTCACACTGGATGAAGAGAAGCAGAGCAGAGGCAGCACAGAAGTGTGTATTCAGGGCGTGAGCAGCACGTGCCCATTGTGTTTTCACACTGTCAGTGTTTGTCGTGTGCAGCTGAACCACGGCTTGTGTACTGCAAATACAGGTGAGTATGGTTCATTCGGTCACGCTTTTCAGGTGTTCTCCGACAACTGTCTGTCATGTGCTTTGATTTATGATATAGGCAACACGTGATGCGGCCGTGTTCCCCTCTGTCCCACACACACGTGCATATAACATGCTGTACAGTAGTTTACAAGATAAAAAATAATCTTAAAGTTAATAAGTGCCTCTAGTTTTAATAATGTAAACAGGCCTTTTAAGCTTCAGCAATAACAATAAATTATTGAATACATTTTCAGACAAAGGTCGTCTTAATGATTCTCAGTTTGGTTTAAAATAATTAAAGCAACAGTTTTTCAATAAAGAAAAGAATATGTAAAAGTAGGGTATTTGGTAGTGTTGGGTTCGAGTCCACCCAAGTCGAGTCTTTAACCAGTCGTGTCCGAGTCCCAAAGGGCCGAGTCCAAGTAAACACTACTGTTTGTCAGTATCTTAACATTGTTTTAACCCAAAAGGTTCCCAAACTCGGTCCTGGAGGGCCGGTGTCCTACAGAGTTTAGCTCCAGCCCCAATTAGACACACCTGAACCAGCTAATCAAGCTCTTACTAGGCATACTAGAAACCCCCTGACAGGTGTGTTAAAGCAAGTTGGAGCTAAACCAAGGACCAGGACGGAGTTTGGGGACCCCTGTTTTTAACCTTTACAACTAGAAAAACACAATGTCAACTGAAAAGCAAAAAGCAAAGAAAAGCAAACTCTAGTGGATCTTGCCATTTAGATTTTTGATTTCACAACATCTTATAATTAGTGTCCATGCTCTGCTTAGCAAACTTATGTGTCATGTAACAGAAGTTATGGCTGACTTGTGTCTTGTGACATATTTCACAGTGGAAACAGGTTTTAGAATGTGATAAATTATAGGGCGGGACTTGACTTTATTCACTGATATAGTAAATGTATAAATTCAAGGGTGGGGGTAAAGAAGTAGGAGTATCTTGGTGAATGGGACCTTAAGAGCAGAAAATGCACCTCTTTTATTTCTGATTGTGGCTGTGTGTGTTTTGGGTTTTATATGACTTTTTTTTCTTGGATGAAAATGAGGCTGTGAGGGATAAACCTAGTCTTTACAATGACACACACTGTGTATAAAGCCCTACATATACTTTCCATAACTCACAGCAAACTCACACCTGTTTTATTTTTGAATGCATTTACAGTTACATTAATTACAGTAAATTACATTATATAAAGAAAATTTGATGATGTTCCATTAATTTATTATAAAATCATGCACACCCAATGTGGTTTTTGGACCCATTAAAACTATTGCTGCAAAGATGTTAAAAAAATTATTTTTCTTTGAAGGTAGAAACTGCCACCATGTTTAAAAATAATAATAATTTTAATACAGCAAAAACTAATCAAATAATGTAAGTAAAACATTCTCAAGCTTACTAAAGGCAAGTAAACACTCCAAGTAGGCCTATTACTTACAAACAAAAGGATAAATAAATATATTAATCAAAAATATAAATGAAAAAATAGAAAAAAATAGAATATTTTTTAAATAATTTTTTTTTCTTATTAGGTAGGTCTATCTAAAGGCTATTACAGAAATTGACTTCTGCAGATTTTTCTTAATAAATGTTAAAATAAAACACTGCAAAATCTTCACTGTATACATTACGAATCTTATTAAAGTTAATAAGTGATTCAGTCAAGAAAAGTGAGTGATTCTCTTTTTCTTTTGTTGTTTGATCAATATTTATGACGGGGTCTGCGGCTGCAGGTTTACGCTGCTGTCACTTTAAGATCTGACGCACAGATCAAATATTTTGGCGCGTCAGTGTTTCTCCCAACTGTTCAGGTTTACTTAAGACGAAACCGACTTCATTTACATGAATAGTCTCTAAGACGAGCATATGTGTAGCAGTAACAGACACTGTTAGAAGCGAAAGAGAACTCGACATTCACACACTGACTGAGAGGCGCGTTCTGTGAGCGCGCTTTGAGTGTGCGCGCGCATAAACCCGTCGCTTTCAAGTAGCTACTGGACTTAACCCTTTGAGCGGTACGGTCCCACATATGGGATTCTATTTTCTGTGCCCCTGGGAGTACGGTCCCACATACGGGATTTAGAACGTTCGGTGACGTCACGCAACTGCCAAATTCAAACAGTGTTTTCGCGCGTTGGCTGTAGTGATGGGAAGTTCGGATCATTTTACCGACTCAGTCCTTTGAGTCTCGTTCAGCAAAATGAACGAATCTTTTTTCAAGTCATTTCGTTCATTACGTTCATTTTAGCAAAATATAATTAAAATGTTATGTTTTACCTCCCTAACACATCTACTGCTTACACAAACGTTGATCACACTACAAACAAAACAAAACTATAATGCTATAAGAAACAGAAAAGATTCATTCATTGTTTACCTGGGTCTTTAGTCTATGATTCGCTCACCTCGCCTCTTATCTGACAAGTTTTCGGGTTTGAGTTGTTCGTTCATCACGTGACAGCCCAATTAGCTAACCAACGCAGTCTGAGCCGGAAAGAGAATTGATTAGTTTATCTCTCGAGTCCTCGGGTTTGAGTCGTTCGTTCATCACGTGACATCCCCGTAATGTTAACCTATGCAGCCTGAGCCGGAAAGAGAATTGATTAGTTCATCTCTCGAGTCTTCGGGTTTGAGTCGTTCGTTCATCACGTGACATCCCCGTAATGTTAACCTATGCAGCCTGAGCCGGAAAGAGAATTGATTAGTTCATCTCTCGAGTCCTCGGGTTTGAGTCGTTCGTTCATCACGTGACATCCCCGTAATGTTAACCTATGCAGCCTGAGCCGGAAAGAGAATTGATTAGTTCATCTCTCGAGTCTTCGGGTTTGAGTCGTTCGTTCATCACGTGACATCCCCGTAATGTTAACCTATGCAGCCTGAGCCGGAAAGAGAATTGATTAGTTCATCTCTCGAGTCCTCGGGTTTGAGTCGTTCGTTCATCACGTGACATCCCCGTAATGTTAACCTATGCAGCCTGAGCCGGAAAGAGAATTGATTAGTTCATCTTTTGAGTCTTCGGGTTTGAGTCGTTCGTTCATCACGTGACAGCCCCATAAGGTGAACGAACGACTCTAAAACAGGTGAACTAATTCCAGTACAGAACCTAATAGGATGTTGCGCATGCGCGACTGAACGAATCTCTCCCCGAGGCGACTCGTTCGTCCCGAGTCACATTAAAGATTCGTTCAAAATGAACGAATCGTTCAAGAACGACCCATCACTAGTTGGCTGGCGCTGAGCCACAGAGAGACGCGCGCTGCGGTTGGCATGTAATCACAATTGTGCAGTGTTTTCAACGACTTAACGTTTATTTTAGGTTTCAGGAATTTAAATACACATAAGTACTACTAAAACAATACATTTAGAGTTTGTAACATACACACGGATGTCTATGGAAGCAGCAATAACAATCCATTCAAGTATAATTTGCCGACGTGTTTGATTCATATCAGATACACATAATGTAAGTAATTATATAATTCACTCCATTCCTTTCCCAGTTCACCAGCCACTTACTTGCATGTATTTCGAGAGAAACTGGTGAATTTACGTGCTGTAAATCCGGATGACAGGACTCTCTGAAGGGCAGTGCGAACAAACATGGCGGCGCCCATCACGTTATAGATCACGATCCAGATCATTTATAAAGGTTTTAAAACGGCAAAATACACTCACTTACATGTATTCGTGAATCGGAATATCAGATAGTTGAAGACATGGTAAGCAAGTGTGTTAATATTTTGAATAAAAAAGGAAAAACAAAATAAAAGCGATACGTGTGTCATACAGCAATATAGTGGCTGCGGTGTCAATCATAACGCGTCGTCATGGAAACAATAAAGGGAACGTTCTAAAATAACGGTCCCCTAAAAAAAAAAAAAAAACTCACTCTGGGGGGTCAGATAGAATATTTTAAACTCCCCAGTGAAAGGGTTAAAAACACACGCAACTACTGAATATCACTTTCCTGATAATGCATCAAGTCAGTGACATTTTCGTCAACTGTCTCTGAACTCGGACGGACTCGGGATATTTTCAGAGTCCGAAAGGCTCGAGTTCAAGTAAAAATGCATCCGAGTCCATGACAAGTCCGAGTCGCCTAGAAATTGTACTCGAGTCCGAGTACCCCAACTCTAGTATTTGGGGTAAACTCGCCCCTTCTATTGGGGCTAAAAGGCACAAAAATTTACAAGATAATTAATAGATGACTGACTTTTCCATTTGTTGACATGACATGGTTAGATTCAGATGGTAAATATCATATATTATGCATGACATTATAATACATAATATATACATATACATAATTGCATATTATAGAGATAATCACCGCGTTTATAATGAAACCATCATATTTAAAAACATGATATTAAACATATCATTAATAAAAAAATATATATAATTTGTTGTTACTACTGTAAATCTATATTAACTATTATGTGATCTCCTTCAAAGCTTTTAGAATCATCACTTTTTAAGATGATTTTGTTTCTGTATTTTAAAATATGTTAACACATTTTAATGACAACAGCCTATTAATTGATTGACTGATTATTTTATTTATCAAAATAAGCAGAAAATAGTACAAACTTTGCTAACGCTATTGTTTTTACCAAGTATTACCTTAATATTTATTAAAAACATTATTAAAAAAAAACAAAAAACATTATTTTAGCTGAAGTAGGCTGTATACTGTGTTTTTTGCCCCACGCTGGTGAGCCTTTTACCCCGTGATTGTAAAACACGAAACTCACATGATTTTGTGGTAAAATTGTTATTTTTCATGTTAAACAGGTAAATATTGATCAAGAACAATGCACTGTGGCTTTAATCCAGTGTAAGCGGTGCTACAAAATAAACTCGGTGTCGAAACGATCGCAGCACTGCTGCTCCTGCTACACGCTGCTGCGCCGCCACTGCGTACGGTGTGAATACTCTGATCTGTTAACATGAGAGCCGAAAAAAATATGTGCTGTTAATGCTAATGTCCTGCTAATGTGTGCAGTGTGAAACCAGCGTTACACTTTAATCTCACTGTCACTGCTGTACAGTATAATGATACTAACTGTAGTTTCTCCAGCTTGAATTGTGTGTTCATCAGTAGATCACTGAGGTTTTTCACTCCAGAGTCTCCTAGTTTATTCCAGCTCAGGTCCAGTTCTCTCAGGTGTGATGGGTTTGATTTCAGAGCTGAAGTCAGGATGAGACACTGTTTCTCTGTAATTCTGCATCCACACAGACTGAAAACAGAAAGAGAAAAGACAATGAATCAGATCTATGATGATCAACTTACTAATGTGTTTTTCATCTTCCAGCAGACGTTTGCTGACAAATAAACAGTGATATCTGTGTGCAGGTAACGTGAAGAAAGACTACACATAGTTCATTTAAATATACTACAAACTACACAAAAGTTACAAACGTATGAAAAGGTTGAAAATCAGCTAAATTACCCATTAAGATGTGAGCTATTTATCCAAGTCACAAGGTTTTATTTGATAACATTAACTACATTAGTTAACATGAACTGATGATGAACAACTAGTACAGCATTTAATAACCTTAAAGTTTCAACATTTACTAATAGTTTTAAATTCAAAGGTTTTCTGTTAATTAGTTAATACACTGTGAACTGACATAAACAATGAAAAACGATATAAACTAACATTAACAAATTAATAAATGCTGTCAAAATATTGAACTAATTTAACTAAATGAAATTGTTACTGTCTACTATTGTCATAAATCACTTTAGTCTCACAGATCAATGTTCAAACATACTGTAGACTAAACTATTACAAGTCAACGACAAAGACAGTCTGTTTATAAAAATATTATTACTTTGCATGTGTTTTCATTTAAGCAATAAACATTTTGTTAAACTGAAGACATTCAAACAAGTTTGAAAAGGCAGTTCATTTCTAAAAACAAAAACAAACAAAAAAGCATCAATCAGTAAACATGATTACATTCAGCAGTCGTGTGTTTATCTGACTTATATTTAATTCACACAGAATTAAACTGTGAAAGTGAAATACAGACTGCTCCATTAAAAAGAAAAAAAAAAGAATATATATTATATTAGGGGTGTAACGATTTATTTAAAATAGAAAGGTTTTCTAACAATATACACTACTGTTCAAAAGTTTGGGGTCTGTAAATTTTTATTCTTTCTTTTTTTGAAAGAAATTAAATCCTTTTATTCACCAAGGATGTGTTAAATTAATAAAAAGTGATAGCATACATTTACATTGTTATAGAAAAGATTTATATTTTTAATAAATGCTGTTCTTTTTAACTTGTTATTTATCAAAGAATCCTGAACAAAAGAATCACAGATTCCAAAAAAACTGAAGAATCTGAAGAATGTGACACTTAAGACTGAAGGAACAGCTGATGAAAATTCAGCTTTGCATCACAGGAATAAATTATATTTTAAAGTATATATACAATTTTTTTTATTGTAAATCAGTACGTCACATAAGTGATTCACTCCTGTGTTTTTTATTTGATTCAGACTCAGGTTCAGTTCTCTCAGGTGTGATGGGTTTGATTTCAGAGCTGAAGTCAGGATGAGACACTGTTTCTCTGTAATACTGCAATTACACAGACTGAAAACAGAAAGAGAAAAGACAATGAATCAGATCTATGATGCATCATCAACAAATGTCATACATTCACTAATAAACCAGCAAAATCAATCTTCTAATATATGAATGAACAAACCAAGAGAGGAGTATTTGAGGAGACTAGTTACAATCCCAGTCTGGACCCTCAGTCAACAAATTAGTGAATTTTACCAATGGAAATTATAACAGAAACAGTAGTAAATGTAACAACATTAAATGGTCTATTTTCACATTTCTATTTACGCTGGTTTCACACTGGATGCAGAAGAAGAGCAGAGGCAGCACAGTTGTGTCTATTCAGAGCGTGAGCAGCATGCGTCCATTGTGTTTTCACACTGTCAGTGTTTGTCGTGTGCAGCTGAACCGGGCTTGTGTACTGCAAATACAGGTGAGTATGGTTCATTCGGTCACGCTTTTCAGGTGTTCTCTGACATCTATCTGTCATGTGATTTGATTTATGATATAGGCAACAC
>NW_026127501.1:0-21448 GCF_022985175.1 Labeo rohita
TAGATTATGTGCATTAATAATACATTAATCGTATACATTATTATGTAGATAATGTACAATAATAGTACATTAATTAAAAAAAAATACCAGAGGGTTAATAATGAGACTTCTCAGGTTAAATAAATGAACGTTGCTTGCACTATCAAGGAAGCAACAATGACGACAACTATGTAACTAATGTTCCGTTCATTAAAATAAAGAATATCTCATCAAGTGTCTCGTATCAATGTTTATACCAAAATAACTCCACGATTTAATTACTACCAAAAATGTTATGGATATTTTATTCACCGAGCTGATTTCAAGTCGGATTGTGATGCTACATAAGGCAGCGGGTCTATTTAACTTTTAACGCATTGCACGAACAGCGTAATAGGCCAGTTATAGCGCAATGGAGGCACTGCCTCCTCTCATGTGACTTCATGTTTAACATGTTAAACGTGTTTCTGCAGGTTCCAGTCTGCTCCTTTATGCTCGACTTATAAATAATCATTAAGAATCAAATCAACCAAAACTCAGATGTGATTACAACTGCTGATTAAAATATTGTATCACTCTGCTTCTGTTCCAATGTATTAATAAACAGTTCTCTGTAAATATTTTTCCTGGTCATTTGAATTCAGTGCAAATGCTCATTATAAATCTGATAGTTGGCTTAGGATGCTGATGTTATTGATTAATCAGCAACTGTTGTTAAAGCAATGAAAATTTTTGCTACAATTTCACATGTCAGTAAAATATAAGTAATTTTTTTTACATTTATAAGTAGTTTTTTATGTAAAACCCTAAAAGAGGCTACAAGATATTTATTTTTTTCAATGAAGAAGTAACCAGCTTTCTGTGTCGATAATAAGATCTGGTGGAAGTTTTTAAACTGTCAGAATTCTATTTAAATGGCGAATTTTTGAGAATGTGCAACAATGATTTCCAAATGAAGGGTTTATTTACATTTTTTATGTAAGTTTAACTTATGAATTAAACATTACATTGTTTCCCATTACACTTCAGTGGCTTTCAAAAATTTCCAGGGAAATTACTTTTTTTTTTTTGACTCTTGTGAAATTACTAAAACCACCCATTTCAAATATTGTATGTCCAAAATATTATTATTATCAATTATTATTATTGTAGCCCAGGGTAAATTTGGGTTAGCCTACTGAATATTTTTATAAATCTTTCTATACCTGTTTAAGAGTGTGAACCCCTTTATAAAGTCTGTATGCAAACACAATTGAGAAAAGCCTTTCCTATCCGATTGGCTGTAAAAGTTACGGTCCCGCCTCCCATACTGGAAGGAGGATTCTTATTGGATGATTAAAGAAAAGAAGAGAGATGCAGTAGCCTATAAGAGCTTTCACCAGTGTTGCCAAGTCCTCGTTTTCCTGCGGAAAAAGAAATTACTTTAATTGAGTACTCATTATTGCTCACAAAACCCTGATTTGGGTAAAAATAGCAAAGATAATTAAGAGCTTTGAGGTAAACGCAAATCCTTTCTCCACTGTAGAGAATTGTACATTTTGTTTCTTTTTCTTGCAGCTATATTTATTGTATTTATTCTTAAATGCTTAAATGTTTTTTTATATATATATTATCGTGAAAAAGTGTTATTACAAAAGTAATATTCCTCATTTTGTTTAATGTTTCTATATAGAAATAATAAACATAATCATTATTAGTTATATTGATATATAAAAACAAAATTTTGGCCAAATGTGCAGCCCTACAAATACAGCACACCTGGTGTGTGTGTGTGTGTTTTAATAAATATTTTTTTGGCCTTTTTTTTTTTTTTTCAAATAAAGAAAATGTTTGTCTGAAAACGATAAGGGTTTGGATTTTGTATACCCTGTACAGAATATTTATGTAAAAACATTCAATGTCTTTAGCACCAGTGCTATATGCAAATAAGTTAACGTACAGCCCTAATATGATATTTATTGTTTTTACTGGAGGAAAAAGAGGAAATTAATAGACGATAAAAATTGGTGTCTTTTCTCCATTCTGCCACCAGAGGGCAACCGATGACCAAACAAACAAACACGTTAGGCTGCTATGTTTACGAAATTACAATGTCTAAAAAACTGCCAAAAATGTTTTCTATGTGCTTGAGTACAAATTATTGTTTTTTTTTTTTTCTATGTTGTTTCCTCAAAAAAAGTACATCCGTTTCCTCGCTAATCTCTCTCCTATATGTTGCTGGTTGATTAATATTCAACATACGATTACCATACTGCCAGAAATGCAAATTCAGAAAGTACTAGTATCTATTAAGTTCAGGATATCTTTGGTCTAAAAAGTTACTAGTAACTAAAAAATAAGTACTAGTTCTATCTTTTCTTAACAGGAAGATTGTAATTAAATACTAGTCACTATTGGAATAAGTACTAGTATCTAAAGCATAAGAACTAGAATCTAATGAATAAGTACTAGTAACTTTACAAAAGACACTAGTACCTAAAGAATAAGCACTAGTAGCTAATGAATAAATACTCGTACTTAATGGAAAAGATACTAGGTATCTAAAAAATAAGTACTAGTAGCATGAAAATAGACACTAGTACAGCTTTTAGATTAAATGTTAAAACGGCTTGCGACAGGAACCCCGCCAAAAAACTTGTATTTTACCCGATTTTTAACAGGGGACCCCTCTTCAAAACGCCATTGGGCTACTTTTGGGCTAGTTTTAAGTAGCAATTGGGTGGGTTTTGTTGTGAAAACCTGGCAACTCTGGCTGTCACGCAGAGTGATCCTTAGAGTTTCTTCGGGTAAATCCCACCGGTAAAGGGGTCAAACTGAGTTGCCTCGTGGGTGTTTTTGGCAGGAATTCACTTTATGAGTGTTTTTAAGCAATAAATAGATGATCGTTAATAATCAAATCAACCATACCACAGACGTAATTACAACTATGATTGCTTCTGTTCCAATGAATTAATAATGGCTTACCATTCGAATTCTTTAAAGTCTTTTGGGAGTCCATTAAGTTTCTTCTTTACGAAGCCCTTGTTGAGTGTTTAAACAATGGTGAATTGGCAGAATCAATGAAACAGGGTCTCATTTGTCTCATTCCTAAGCCCAATAAGGATTCCAATTGTTTGGATAATTGGCGTCCAATCACACTTTTGAACTCTGATTATAAAATATTGGCTTCGGTATATGCTGATAAACTCAAACCTTGCTTAGCAAACATAATTTCTAACACTCAATCTGGGTTTTTAAAAGGTAGACATATTTCTAACAATATTAGATTAATTCTAGATATCTTAGATTACTCAGATCTCATAAATAAAGAGGCTTTAATTTTGTTCATTGACTTTTATAAAGCTTTCGACTCTGTTGAGCATCTCTTTATTTTTGTCACTAACCTAATTTTCAAATGTTGTGGTGGCCTTAAATTTATATTGTCCTGTAACTTTAAGTGTAGTAAATTACCTATCAAACTCTCAAATTTTCATAAACAAGCTCTAGAATCCTGGAAGATTGCTTTTAAAAATGCTTTTTCTTCAACTCCAGAATGTCCCTCAAAAGCACAATCTAAATGGAGAATATGTTTTCCGGACTCTGATTTGAAAAACTTATGGACCTCTCCCCACAGTCTTTTTATTCCAAGTAAAATTAAAGAACTCCATTTCAAAATTGTTCATGGATACTACCCTTGTAATCTATTCTTGAGCAGGTTCTCTGAAAATATATCTTCTTTGTGTTCATTTTGTAATACCGATGAAGAATCTGTTTTACATCTGTTTTGTCGCTGCCCATTCTCCAAGTCCTTTTGGGCAAGAGTTACCATATTAATATCTTTTTGTTGTAACAAAATGATAGAAATGACAGAACCTATAATTTTTTTGTCTGACTTTCATTCTAAAGACAGTAATCTTGTCCATACTGTATTATTGCTTTGTCTTCTGGGTAAATTTCACCTTCATAAAGCCAGAACTATTCATTGTAAACCTAACTTTAGATTGTTTTCATCTGATTTAAAGTCTTTTTTTTTTTTTTCTTTTAACAATGTGTCCAAACCATTGAACTCAAAGGCTTCTAAAACTTTTAAAATCCTTGAGTCAGTTGTACAACATCTTTGAGTTTTTGATGTCCGTTTGCCCCGTGTTACATCTTCATGATTGTAATATTTGAATTTGCAATAAAAAAAAAAATGAATTAATAAACTATGGACCCTTTTCACATTTCCGGGTTTCTCATAGCGGAAGTCGTCATAGTTGGGTAAAATCCGTGAGCAGTGAATGGGACAGTACCACAAATATATTTTTGGCATTCCCATTTGCGCAAATAGCAAAAGAAAAACTACACGATAGTGTTTTCACAACTTTTACTCAAATGAAAAAAATTGAGAGAGATTGATATCGGCAGTCAGAAGAGAGAACAATGTCAAATTTACCGTCCCTTCCATAGACGCTGCATTAGAAACACCCTCGCATAGTTAACTAGTTTTTTTGTAACTTGATGAAAAGGTGATATAATACAAAGTATAGTGTTATAAATGTACATACATATTTTTAAAAATCAAAATATAAAAAACTTTAAAGGATTTATGATGATGATGGCCCTTGAAACGCGTCATCACAGGCTTATGAAAAGGGTCCATTCTCTACAAATAAGGTTTTGTCCTGGTAATTTCATTTCAATAACACAAATGCTCATTATTGTGAAATAATTACAAACATGATGTGAGGAGATGCACGTGTTTCTGGAGAATCTCCATTCTATGGTGTTTTTGACTTTGGAGTCCTCTTGTGGTCATCAGGTGTAACGTTATCTTTTCGCCTTCGCGTTTTGCCCGTTGTCTTTCGCGGGCTCGTAGCGAGTCCGTGTTGAATCCTGTCCAACCTATGGACATTATTTCCTT
Source organism: Labeo rohita (assembly GCF_022985175.1). Classification (NCBI taxonomy): domain Eukaryota; kingdom Metazoa; phylum Chordata; class Actinopteri; order Cypriniformes; family Cyprinidae; genus Labeo; species Labeo rohita. The sequence goes on from NW_026127501.1 coordinate 4,862, forward strand.
AACAGGAAAAAGCTTTCATTATATGTAGTGTGTGTTGAGATGAGTGGAAACAAATGACAAGTCAATTCACTTGGCTTGCATCTCACTAAATGGGGAAAATCAAATATTCCAAAGCTGTTCACCTTACGATTCAACATATTTGAAATCACCAATGAAATCTGACAACAACTGTCTCATCAATTTTGTGTTCTAATGCTCATACAGCGTTAAAAAAAAAATCCTAAGCGCGCCACTCGCTAAAGTGACGCGATTCCTTTGCTGGCGCAGGAATTGAAGCAGCGACCTTTGGGTTACAAGCACAACTCTCAAACCATTAGGCCATGACTGCCCCAACTATTGAAAAGAGCTGAGTAGAATTGTTCTCAGTTTCCTTGATGAATAGAAATTCACGAGTTCACGCTTACATATAATTAGCCGGAGTATAGTAATGCATATTTGGCGTGCTGTCCGGGGAAGGGCTCCGAGCTCGGGAATGGCCCGAACCCAGAGAACCCCCCTAGGTGTAGTGAGAACTCGTGTGAGGAGTGAGGAGATGGGGTGGTGGTGGGATGCTGATAAACCATCAAATGGATAGAGGCAAGTTCAGCTGTACTTAAATTGTAGCGTTGATTAACTTGAGTGAACTCCTCTTGTGGTAATTAGGCTAGGTATCTGACGCGCTCCTCCCGAACCTTGTTAATAAAACATCATTTCACGAGTTCACGCTTACATATAATTAGCCGGAGTATAGTAATGCATATTTGGCGTGCTGTCCGGGGAAGGGCTCCGAGCTCGGGAATGGCCCGAACCCAGAGAACCCCCCAAAAAGCAATAGAGTGGAGGACAGCCGCCGGACTGAAGACCCCCCCAAAATAGGCGCTAAGATCTGGCGGAGGCTGACGATCAAGAACTCGCCTGGTTGGCAGGCCGGAGGAGTCTACATACTCCCGTTTTGAGGCTACGGATGGGTAGGCCCTGCCGCCTGCTGATGTTGGAATGCGTGGTTTGGGGCGCCCAGACAGGAGGACTCTCGAGACATCCAATGGGAGATCAAGACTCATGGCATTGGATGGGTGAGCCTCGCTTGTGGGCAGCAAGTATGGAGGCCTGACCGGGAGGGCTCTCACCGGGCAGGCTAGAAGGAAGGAACACCCGCCTGGGAGGGCTCTCACGGCAACTGCTGGGAGATCAAGACTCCAGGCATTGCACCAGGCGGGGGGGAAGAGATGTGGAGTTTGCCCCATCAGGCAAGGAGGGAGAAAGGCAAACCCGCCTGGGAGGGCTCTCGTGGCAACTGCTGGGAGATCAAGACTCCAGGCGTTGCACCAGGCGGGGGGAAGAGACGTGGAGTTTGGCCTGCCAGGCAAGGACGGACAACGGCAAACCCGCCTGGGAGGGCTCTCGCAGCAACTGATGAGGGATCAAGACTCCAGGCATTACACCAGGCGTGGGGGCAGACACAAGGTGTTTGGCCTGCCGGGCAGGGAGGGAGAAAGGCAAACCCGCCTGGGTGTGCTCTCGCAGCAACTGATAAGGGATCAAGACTCAGGGCGTCGCAACAGGCGGGGGAAGAGATGTGGAGTTTGGCCCACCGAGCAGGGAGGGAGAAAGGCAAACCCGCCTGGGAGGGCTCTCGTGGCAACTGATGGGAGATCAAGACTCCAGGCATTGCACCAGGCGGGGGGGGAAGAGACGTGGGAAGATTACTTTACATGGTTTGTCAGCCAATGAGGGTTTGGTGAGCTTCTTTTTACGTGGGACTGGTTAGTTCTGGATTAGCTTTGGAAGGCTTCAGATGACCATCTTCCTAGGGTTTGGATGTGCTGTTTGGAGAGGCCGTTCTGGGCTGCTGATGTTGCTGCCCCAATGCGAAAAGCGTGGCTGGAGAATTTTCCTGCTGGAATACTTGACAATTGCAGGATGGATTTGAGGAGTTTTTGGAACCAGAAGCGAATGACGGGTTTTTGGTTTCGAGGACAGACTGATAGGGTTGGTCTGGAGAAGGGATGTTTGAAGACATAGATGAGATGGCCTCTTTTGGCTTGTTTGTCTTGCTTGTTAGGTTAAAAAGAAATTGTTTCATTATTGAGTACTGTTAAACCTGAGACAGTGGGGTTGGTATTTGGATCAAATTTAAAAACCTAGTTTGCCTCTGGAGCCAGCATCTTGAATTTGAGAAGCGTGAGGGTAGGAGAATGAAAACGGCCTTTATTAGTGCACTGCATGGCTGCTGCATTGTCGCAATGCACTAAGATGCATTTAGAAGCCCATTCGCTTCCCCACAGGTATGCTGCTAGCAGGAGGGGGAGGGTTGAGGACTGGGGGAGCCCTGCAGATGGGGGGCCACAGAGACGTGGACCAGTGAACTTGGTAAAACCCCTCAAAGCCAGCAGAGGTAGCTGCATCTGTAAATAGATGGACATCGACGGGAGATGAAACGAGGTTGTTATAAAAGAGTGATTCCAGGATTGAAGGAACATCATCCTCACGTTGTACACACATGAGGGGGTGTGAGATGAAGGGCCAGCCTTGCGTAATGATGCACATGGCGAAATTTAGGTGCCCGAGCTGAGAGAGGAGTTCATGTTGGAACAGCTTGGGCTGGCGAGGAGGGTGGAGGAGACGAGGATTATTCTACCAATCTTTTCTTTAGGCAGGGATACCTGAATTTTTTTTTTTTTTTTTCCAAGCTTTGCTTTGTGAGGATATGGGCAGCTGGGATTGTGTTGGGAGTTGAAATGACAAAATTGTCTAGGAGTTGAATGAGGTAATTGATTGATAGGATCCAGCAAATGGCTTCTGATAGCATGTTGAAAAATTTTGGGGCTGCTGTGCAACCGCAAATTAGATGGATGGCAAGGTAGAATTTCTCGAGCCATCGTATCCCAAATCCCACTTAGTGACTTGTACTGCGCATTTGCAAATAAAGGTTTGCGGTATGCATAGAAATGCAGCTTGCGTCACCTATGGGGAAGGCTGAACGGATGATTTCGGTGGGATGACTGAATGTGATGGAAAACCAAAGTCCCTTTAAGGTGAGTCATTTCACTTGGCGGCCATCTTTGAAATGCCTCTCGGGCAGGCAAGTGCAGCTCCTAGATCTTTGAATGGGGAAACGTCACATTTAAAAAAAAAAAAAAAAAAAACTGTTCATCAAGCTTACAATTAAACTTCATGTTTAAAATCACCAATGAAATCTGAGGAGAACTCCCTCATAAATATTGTTCCTTATGCTCCAATAGCGTTAAAAACCTTTTTTTTTTTTTTTTTGTTGTTGTTTTTGTTGTTGCTTATTTATTTATTTATTTTTCTCTCAGGCTAGATGAGCCAGTGCGCATGCGCAGTACTGAGCGCACGTCTCAGAACACTGACTGTTTCTATAGCAACCGGGACTTCTAACTCCAGCTGCAGTGACGCGTTGACTTTAGTGATCAACGAATGGCTCTTTCGTTAAGAAGGCCATGATGCGTTGCATTTTTCCCCAATTTAAAACTGTACGAGTGACAAATCTTTGGTATACTATAGTCTTTGGGAAAACTCAGAAACGAAGCAGACGTGATGAAACAGGATTTGAAGGAAGCTGGCGGCGGGGCTGTATTTGGCAGCGTTAGCTCGCTTGGGCTGCGCCCCGAGCTAACGGGAGCAAAGGCGGGGCTGTGTGTGACGGCTGGTGCGGCCGAGCACTCGCTTGGGCTGCGAGCCCCGAGCTAACGTGGGCGGGAGGCGGGGTTGTGAATGGCGGCCAGTGCGGCCAAGCGCTCGCTTGAGCTGTGAGCTCCGAGTTGGACGTGGCTGGCAGCGGAGCGGAGCGGAGTCTAGTAGACGTTGTGACCAACCGCTTACTTGGGCTGAAAGCTTCGAGCTAAAAAAAAAAAAAAAAAAAAAAAACTGGCGGCGGGGCTGGGATTGGCAGAGGAAGCGGCCAATCGCTCACTTGGGCTGCAGGCGGAGCCGCTGTGGAGCGTTGAGCTGTGGCTGATATTTGCCCTAAACAGGAGCAAAACGGTGGCGTCGGCGCGAACGAAGGTTTGTTTTTCCTTTTGGTCGCCTTTGAGTCTTAAGAGGGCTCGGGGGAGCGGTAAGTTAGTTGCAAATTTTTGTATGATTCATGAAGTTCCGTTTTGTTTAACTTGCGTAAAGGCTGAACGTCGGATTTGGCCAGAGCTAGATTCTGACTCGCCATAGTCTTTTCCTCTATGCGCGGAATTGTTGGTCTGACCGATCGATAGGAGGCTGCTGTGGAGTCGGCTGAGGTTCTCGCTGGAGGAGGCGAGGGTAGGCCGAGGCGTCTTGGGCGACGCGTGGCCGTTCGGGCCGAGCGGCGGCCGCGAGATGGGGCCTGGGGCTCGTTTGGAGCGAAATACGGGAAAGGCACGGTCCTGGGGCCGGCCGGAGAGGAGTCAATATCGTCTTCGGACGGAGTTTGTCTTTGCGTCAAGGTAGCAGACGGGCGAACGAGATGCTGATAAACCATCAAATGGATAGAGGCAAGTTCAGCTGTACTTAAATTGTAGCGTTGATTAACTTGAGTGAACTCCTCTTGTGGTAATTAGGCTAGGTATCTGCTTCAGCTATAGAGGAACAGTCTTCTGTCGCACTTTAATTCGACAAACTGCTCCCCCATGTCAACTGGAAGGTCTTTTCCTGGGCAGATGAAGGGATCTCTGACCCAAGCAAGTGAACTGAAATCCTCAGTGAAATAACGGCCAAATTGTTGTTTTAGTCCCTCAACATGCTGAGCGACTGTATTAATCAAAGGAGAGATATTTATCCCTGTCTCTTGCACACAGTCAGCGAAGTTGGGAAACATGTCAACATTTTTATTAATCAGCCAATCACGCCAAAGATGCACTGACTTTGTCTGAAAGAAGCAAGATGTTGGCATCTCTCCCTTGCAGCGATGTGTTCAGCGAATTTAAACTGTCGAAAATGTCTACAAGGTATGACAACTGCGTTAAGCACAGGGGGTCATCCAGGTACTGCGCAAGGTCGGACTTGGTCACATTAACAAGAAATGTCTTCACCTCTGAACGCAATTCGTAGAGGCAATGTAAAACCCGATCTCTGGAGAGCCAGCGAACCTCACTGTGAAAAAGCAGCTGCTCATGTTCGGCTCCCAATTCCTGACAAAGCAAGGAAAACAAGCGCATTTTCTTTGATGGGAGAGATTCACGATGAATCATACAGTGGGTCCACTTGGCTAAAGGAGCTAAATTCTGGACACGAGTGACAAGACCGCTAATCCTCCCAGTCATTGAATGGGCCCTGTCCGTGCAAATCCCAACACATTTATCCCATGACATGCCTGCATCCTGTAAATATCCATCCAGAACTTCAAATAATGCCTTGCCTGTTGTGTGCTCTGGAAGAGACCGACAGAAAAGAATGTCCTCCTCAATATTATCATTTTTTACATATCTTACATAGGTCAGCAGCTGTGCTAGCCCTGCAACATCAGTTGTCTCATCAAGCTGTAGGGCATAGTACTGGCTTTGCATGTTAGCTAGCAATTGCTCTTTAATGTCGCTTGCCATGCGGCGACTAACGGTGTCGTTAGAAAGGAGGATGTCACTAATCTGCTGGGCGAAATTCTCTCCAAACATAACCTCGACATCTTTGGCAGCAGGTAAGATTAGAGCCTCTGCGATTGTGTAAGGTTTTTCTAATTTAGCAACAGGTTTGGAGACATAGTAGGACGTGTCTAGACACCTGTTGGACACTGATGTGTGTTTGCTGAGGTTGCATTTCTGCTGTTCAAGGCCAGATAAGTTTAATTTGAAAAAATCTAAGGGTTTGTCTTTGAGTGTCAGATGTTTCGTTTCTAAATGGTGCTTCAGCTTGCATGGCTTCATGCTATCATGTGCCAGCAGATCTGCGCAAATGACACACTGGAGCAGCGGTTCAGCCTCTGTTCCAGCCACCTTAAAGCCAAGCTGAAGATAGCTAATGTCATACTTTTGTGTTTTACATTTCTTAGGGGTAGGAGCTGACGAAGCATCTTCGTCACAACTCCTTTTCGTACGTGTAATGAACTTATCCATACACTTCCCAAAATCTGTTCCGCTGCTACTGACATTCTGAACGTGTCTGCACTGACAGCTGGACAGTTTTCTTCCATTTTTTCATGTGTATTCTACCTGAAATGTGAAATGCAATAAAATACACCCAGTGCCCAAATAATGCCTTGTCTCTGTTTTTTCTTGAAAACAATTTGCACCCCCCTTCCGATCTCTCCCCTGTTGAGAACCACTGATCTAGAGCCTTTCATGCCTAATCATCTTCTTCTCTTGAAAGGGAAACCAGCTTTACCACCTGCCGTGTTTGAACCGCATGACCTGTACGTGAGAAGACAATGGAGACAGGTGCAGTATCTTTCAGATCTTTTCTGGAAGAGGTGGCTACAGGAATATCTGCCTTTACTTCAAGTAGGGCTGGGTATTGTTCAAAAGTTTTCAATACCGGTGCCGATACCGATACCTTGACTTCAATACCGGTTCCTGAACGATACTTTTTTCAATACCAATTTTATTAAATCAATTTTAACAAAATTACATTATCTCAAAATAATTTTTCAAAAAAATGAATCTTATTTATACAGATTCAAAGACTCCTGAGCCACTGCACAAAGGAACAAAATATATCCAACACAATAAATCAGTGAAGATAATTTTATTAAAGCTCAAAAAGTTTTCAGTTTACACATCTGTTCGGCTACATTCACACTAGTGCATGTTCGTTTTAAAATGCATACCTCAGACAGAATCATAATTTCTATTCATTTTCCACTAATTTACTAACAAACACTAGCACCTTCCAGCGCTGTCTAGCACCTCCTTCTCTCTTCTGCAATCGCTGTTCTGACTCAGAGGACATAACATATTTCAACAACATTAAACGGAAGTTATTGCAAACACTCACTGGTGGTTTAAAATGAGTTTTGAGTAAAAGCGGAATGTAAATCTTATCTATTGTCTTATGTAGCATCACGCACACTTTCGGTCGTGTAGTATGAACAGATATCTTTTCTGAAATGCCAGTATGGATGAGGATTGTTTTAATTTTTCAAACAAAAACGCACCAGTGTAAACTTAGCCTTACATCTAAGGGGGTTGTACGCTACAGCCTCACGTGTGAGCCACATCTCTGAGTGTAACCGGTGTAAACTAGCAGGTGTGTTCGACTTTGTCGCGGCTCTGCGCAGGATCAAGAGAGCTATAGAGAGCAGACTGCTTCGTATGCTTTCAGAACGATCTCGTGGATGCGCTGCGCGAGGTCTCCAAGTGTGTATAACTGCAGACCGGAGATCTCCAAATGGGGGCGGGAACTCCAAAAGTGGGAATCACCTCCAAAATGGGGCGGGGTCTTGTCACGCAAAGACTTTCGCCATTGGCTCTGGCTTCAGCCAATTGCTATGTGACTTACATTTCAAAATAAAACTTTATATATTACACATTGTTTCTAGTTGTTCTAAAATAAAATAAAATATGCTACATGAATAAATATGCTCAGTGAAAGCAGAAAAGCTCTTGGCCAGTGGTGTTGGGACTGGAGTTAGAACTTGTGCTTAATGATGTAAACGGGAATCCCCCGCGAGCTCTCCTGCAAGCCTCACAAAGGAAAAGTTTTACTCTATTGATTTGTTTTAAGAAAGGAGGGCATCCCGGGACTTGAAAATCGCAGGGTAGGATGGTGTAGTGACGCTGTGTTTAACTAAAAAGGTCCCATTGTCCGGTGAGGTCCGGTTGGGGAGTTACGGAACATCCCGGCGATTTTATATTGCATAATCTTATGAACTGTTTATCTGTTTATCAATCCCACCGTGCAGTCTGTTTCACTGGTTAAGGTTAGGGTCAGGTGTGGGGTAGGTTTAGATGTTAGTATTGTTTGTAGCATAGTGTAGGAAATCAACACTGTGATTGACACAACCAGTAAAACCTTTAGAAGCAGACGTGGGGCGGAGTTTGCGCTAAAGTGGATTGGGGGAAAAAATTGCACATGCGTGTCATGTGCCTGCCTGTCAATGGGAGAAAGCCTCGCCCTATTTTGGAGCTCCCACCCCGTTTTGGAGTTCCCGCCCCCATTTGGAGATCTCCAGGCTGCAGTTATACCCTTCTCCAATTTTTACCGATATAGTTAATGGCAATGCCATTTATCGCTCAAAGGAGCTTCAACCCAAATAAATGTGGTGTGCCTATAGGCAGCATCAGTGTTTGTGGTGTTGCTCACGCATCTTAGTTGGATGTTCCTTTAGCACATTGCAAGGTAAAAATTATTTATTTTGTACAAAAATTACAAAATTTTACATTAATTTGTTTTGGCTTGTTAGTTTAAATGTCCATTCTTGTTTGTTCTGAGTTCTCAGTTATAAGCCTATTTATTTATTTTATATATCGATATATTATGTTTTTCTCCGTTGGTAGAGCTGCAGGTGCGTGATGTGGCCATGTGAATCCACACGTTCTGCTGTGTATGCAGCTTTTTGCATGTATAAAATGAATCCCTCTAAAACAAATTTAGGTATTTTAATGGGTCACAGGCACGTAATTTAATTGTAATTTCACATAATTTTGTGGGTTAATGGTTAGTAATGGATTAACGACCGTCGGTTGTCGGTCAGGAGAAATTAAATAATCAAATTGAACATTCCTGTTTCCAAAACAGTCTAATAACAGTTAACCAGAAAAAAAAAATTACTAAAAGAAATATAATAATAATAATAATAATAATAAAAACTGCACCTTTTAATGAATATTGCTTGATTCTCAAGTATCTAAACAGTCTATTGGCCCAATTAAGCAGGCTTACAAAAAAACAGGACACTTGTTAATAAAATAATTTTATGTAGGCCTATACAATTAATAACGTTTTGTTTCAAATGGATGAACGAAAAACAGGCTACTATAATAGGTGAAATTATGAATGGAAACAGCTCAAGGGCAACTTTTTTTGCAGTACACCAAAACTTGTGCAAATTCGTTTTTTAGGGATGACGTCATCACACACACCATTTTATTGGTAAAAAGCCAGTTGGGTGAAAACAGGCTGAAGACAGCAGATTTTGCAAATGTTTTTATTCTTATTTTTATTCTTATTCTTATTCTTATTTTACGCATATTCTCTTTGTCAATAACAAAACAAAACTGGGTGAAAACCTGGCTAGTGACAGAAATGTCTCAGGGGAGGGAGGCATGCAGAGTGGTAAAATAATAATGACTTATTGATTACTAATTTGAATTAGTACATTGTAACGAAAACAATACCTTAAATTAAGAGTATACCCACTTTCCCAGGCACCACTGCACCGCTGTGAATAATATAAAAATATCAAATACGTAAATTAAAAAGTGAATGAAAAATAAGCATTTATTAAGTAAAGAGAATACATAAACACCGATCTTAAACATAAAATCTTAAACATAAAATCTCACAAATAAAAAAAAATGTCAAAGTCCATCCAACAGTACACTGCTGACTGGATCACAGTATCTCGTGCGCGCCTTCTTGTAACTTCATATGCTTAAAGGGGTCATCGGATGCCCATTTTCCACAAGTTGATATAATTCTTTAGGCTCTTAATGAAAAGTCTCTAATATACTTTGATTAAAAATTCTCAATGGTTTTGTAAAACAACACCCTTTTTACCTTGCTAAAATCAGCTCTGCAAAAATCATCTCATTCTAAGGGGTTGTTCCTTTAAATGCAAATGAGCTCTGTTCACCCCGCCCCCCTCTTCTCTCTGTGAGAAGACGGTCTTGTTTACATTAGCCGCGTTTAGCCGCTAAACTTGCTAACTACCACGTTATAAGGAAAGGCGATCCCAAAGATTCATAAAAAAACCCTTATACTCACTTCTGCTGTAAGTGAAGCTGGATCATGAATGATTCGCGCGAACACAGACAGATATATGTAGAACAGGAGGCTCATTCCCTTCACAAACAAACGTAATCTACTGCATCTTCAGTGGCTCAGATGTCGGGAGTAAATGATGACCACTATGTTCATTATTACATCAAGCAACATAACACCTTAATCGGAGATATTCTTGTCTAATTTACATCCCTGCTCTGGCATGAAAACATGGAAAGTTACTGGACTGTGACAGCTGGTCTAAGGTGAGCTCATGTCAATCAACTACCGTGGGAGCGGCCTCTGTCCACTGCATGGATTTTTATCATTATAGGGTAGATTTGTACATACACTGCCAACACACATTAATGTTCAAACAACATGAAAAAGTGAACTTAGCATCGGATGACCCCTTTAAAATAACTGGTCTTGGTTTGTGTCATGAATCTGGTCGGTGACCTGCGGTCCGCTCACCACTAGATGTCGCTCTCACCCTGTCCTTACACACTGACTGTTGCTCTACACCCCGGACTACGTATTCCATTATCCATCGCGCTGATTGCGTCAGCAACTGTGATCAATCAGGCACGCTATAAAAGCCCCGGGACTTTCCCTCTGTAAGTCACAGAGTATCGGTCTTTGTCAGTCACGTGCGTTTATTATGTGTAATGTCACCGAAGCGCCATTTTGAAGGTATCGTTGCATTGAGCAGTGAACTGAAAGTATACAAAGCCGTAAAGTAAAGGCCGTTTAAATCATCCTAGTGGAGAAACAGAAGCAAATCAAGTAGATATGGGACCGAGATAATCTCAGCATCAGTTTTAGGAACCGTAACTTATTTGTCATTAACAATTAACACTGATCCATATTAACGTTAACGTTACCTGACCGAAAAAAGTTGAGTGCTGCCTGTGTTCAACGTGTTTGGAAATATGACTTGCTCTTGTTTACGGTATAAAAACGTATATTATTTACTTACAAATACACGAATGTTCTGTTTTTGTCTACCATTGATTTGCACATGACCTTATACTATTAAACTTTACCCTGTTTGTTCAACATTTTCCGTACTTCATTTGGCTGATAACACGTACTGATAAGGAGACAATCAAAAACACATTTATGAAAAGTCATTATACATACTTTATTATAAATGCAACACTGTGTTAAAAATCACCTTAAAAATGCATAACAGAATGTGTGACAAGCATGATGAACATCAACATACTGCTAAGTGGACACAGTGCAAGTACTACAAAGAAAGTTGAATAATAATAAAATGAAAATAAATAATACAATTAATAATATTAATAATAATGTGATGATGATTTAATGCTTCTGCCAAACATTTCTGATGACCCTTTCTACATGGATTCTTATAAGTGCTAGATGATCTGTCAAATAATTAATAGTTTGTAGGTAGAACACTTTCTGGCACACACTTTTGCACTGAATGGTTTCTCTGTGAAAATCTCAAAGCAGTCAATCATTGCTATACTGTGTCCAAAGGACACCACAAACTAATGAGGGATAAGTTTGTGCCTGTAACAGTTGTATAAAACAGTGTTTGTGCAGGCAGATCCAATCTGAGGTCGACCATCTCCTCCAGCCTGGTGGGTCATCATCTCAGCTGGCTGCAATGTGTGTTTTTTTTCTTAGTTTAGTCACAACAACCTATATGAAATACAGAAATATTAAAAATGCATTTTTGTTTGGTATTCAGTTAAGTATTTAGTTAAGAATTTCAGTAGTGAAATAAACTAAATCTGTACACCCATGCATAAAACGATTGCGTGACATTGCATGGTACATGACGCGTTTCTGCTCCTTGGCTGTCCGGTTCATCGGTTTAAAAACCTGCTTTTCATTCTTAAGGTATTGTTTTCGTTATAATGTACTGATTCAAATTAGTTATCAATAATAATTATTTTACCACTAAGCTGACATGCTCTCGTGTATGAATGAACAGGCAGCATCTGTGGTGGAGGACGGCGCCAACCATCAAACATATTTAAAAGGAATCCAGCGTCACGTTCCTGACCGCATCACTGTCTTTACTGGGTGCTTTCAGGGAATATTTGCATTTATCCACACTTGTCATTACGCCGTATACCTGCACTACACCACTGAATAGCATTGATATCCCAAAACAACATGTGGATATAACGTTAGGTACTAAAGAAAATAGAAAATAAGCACATACTAAAAAAATCGCTTACTTACCTTTATGAAAATATCGAGGGAAAATATGCCTTTGCGTATCACCGCTGCTATGCAGACCATCCGACGCTTCTTGGTTATTTCCGCTGCATGTTGTTTGTTTTTTTCAAGTGGGAGACCTAAAATTCCTCGTGGTCAGTTTTTAACCTTTTCTATCGTGTAATTTACAATCGCTGACTTTAACACAACAAAAACGTACCATTTTGAAGCAAATCAAAAGAACAATTCTGCAACTACAGAACACCTCGGCTTTGATACCTTACAAATGGCGGCGATACCCAAAATGCAGTTCGATTCTCGTGAGTGTGACGTCACCTGACAAAGACCGATTGTGGAGTGTAAGGCTATGTTCACACTTGGCGTCTTTTTTGACAAGAAAAAGTTGACAACGGCGCTTTTTTAGTAAAAAAAAAATCTGGCAGCGTTGCAGCCGAGGGCGTCTTTTTTGCTATAACAACAGCTGCAAAATATGAATCTGGAGAAAAGAGGAAGCTCGCTCTTGCGCAGGTGTTTTATTTTTTAATATTTTTGCCCTTTACTTGATAGGGCAGTATTTAGACAGGAAGCGAAGTGGGAGAGAGAGAGAGGGGGACGGGATCGGGAAGGATCTGCGAGCCGAGACTGGAAAAAGGGACGCCCGAAGCGCAGCATGGTTGTTTATGTTAACTTCAAAAACCGTCAGCAATACATTTCCGATAGCCTTGTGGGCAGCGCATCGGTTTTTGAAGTTAACGGGGAGGAGAATGTCGGTTAACAACAATAAAATAAAAGTCTATCAACCGGCACCGTCTCCATTTTTTCTTGTTGTTCTTGTTGTTATGGAAACGTCAGTTCTGGCTACTCGCTTGTCATTGGTCAGCTGTCAAAAAGGCGCTTGACGTAGGGCGTTTCTTTCACTTGAAAAGACGCTCTGAGCTGCAGAAAAAGACGCCGGCGGTGGCGTTTAAAAAAAGCGCTCATGACTTTTTTGAAAAGACTCCATAGGATTCTAATGTAAAACAGACCCTGGCAGTTTGAAAAAAGACGCCAAGTGTGAACATAGCCTAAATGTGGAGAACTGTGTCGGTTGCGTTTAGCGCTCCCCTAGTGCTAGCACCTTAACAGAGTTGTTCCTAGTTTTCTGAATTCCTAGTTCCCTTAGTTTAGTATTCTCGCCTGGCCATCTCGTTTTGTCTGTCTCGCCGCCTGCCTTCTGAACTCTTGCTCGTTGTAAGGATTACCCCTCTGCCTCGCGTCATGGATTATGTTCTCCGCTGATCGACCCACGCCTGCCTCACGGACTATTCTTGTGCCTCGCCCCAACATACCTGTTTGTCATTGTTCTGACCCTGCCTGCTTGACCATGTATTTATCTCGTCCATTAAATAAAAGCTTGCATATGCGACATCACAGTAACGCCGGCCGTGTAACCTGCACGTCAAATGGCGGCCGCGCCGGAGCGCGCTCATGTAATGGCGGCAACAGCGGTGCCCGTTCACAAAATGGCGGCCGCGCCGGTGCGCGCTCATGTAATGACGGCGACGGCGGAGCCCGTTCACAAAATGGCGGCGAAAACGGAGCTCCGTAACGTCACAGCTGCTACCCCTGAGCCAAGCAAAGATACAGCTGCATTTCCCGAATCAAGTCAAGTTACAGCTGCGTTTCCCGAGTCAAGTAACAGCTGTGTTTCCTGAATCAAGCCAAGTTGCAGCTGTGTTTCCCGAGTCAAGTCAAGTTTCTGAGTCCAGTCATGTTGCAGCTGTGTTTCCAGAATCAGGCCAAGTTACAGCTGTGTTTCCTGCATCAAGTAAAGTCAGAGCTGCTCTTCCTAAGGCAAGTCAAGTTAAAGCTGTGTTTCCTGCGTCAAGTCAGAGCTGCTCTTCCTAAGTCAAGTCAAGTTACAGCTGTTGTTCCAATGTCAAGTCAGAGCTGTCGTTCCTGTGTTGAGTCAAGTCAGAGCTGTCGTTCCTGTGTCAAGTCAAGTTACAGCTGTGATGTTGGCCGCACACTACGCTCCAGAGGTTTCATCTGTCACCAAGTCTGTGTCAGAGGCCTTGTCTGACCTCCCAGAGCCTTGTCATGTCTGCCAGTGTGATGGCGATCACCATTCTCAGTATGTGGGCCGCACACTACGCTCCAGAGGTCTCGTCTGATCACAGGTCTGCTCCAGAGGTCCCGTCTGATCACAAGTTTGCTCCAGAGATCTCGTCTGTTCACAAATCTGCTTCAGAGGTCTCATCTGATCTCAAGTCTGCTCCAGAGGTCCCGTCTGATCTCAAGTCTGCTCCAGAGGTCCCGTCTGATCTCAAGTCTGCTCCAGAGGTCTCGTCTGATCACGAGTCAGCTCCCGAGGCCTCTCCAGTCAGAGAAGCTGCGCCAATGCCTCCTGAGGTGTCAGCTTTAGCTGTAGAACCTCCTATGGAGGCGGCGTTCATCCATGAACTCTCTGCTTCTCTCCTTATTCTCTCTGCCTCCTCTGTCCCTGCTCTCCCCAGGTCCCAGTCCATGACGCGGGTTCCTGCTCCGCCCTGGAGGGCTCCTGCGCCTCCTGCTCTGTCCTGGAGGGCTCCTGCGCCTCCTGCTCCGTCCTGGAGGGCCCCTGTGCCTCCTGCTCTGCCCTGGAGGGCTCCAGCACCTCCTGCTCCGCCCTGGAGGGCTCCTGCGCCTCCTGCTCCGCCTCCGGCTCCGCCCTGGAGGGTTCCTGCCCTGCCGGTCCTGCCTCAGTCACCGGGTCCTCCGCATGGACCTGGCCCTCCAACCCTTGCCCTGTCTCGCTGCTGCCCCACCGCTCCCCTGGACTGTTGTTCGGTTGGAGCGTCATTGTGTGCTCTTTGGGGGGGCTATGTCATGAATCTGGTCGGTGACCTGCGGTCCGCTCACCACTAGATGTCGCTCTCACCCTGTCTTTACACACTGACTGTTGCTCTACACCCCGGACTACGTATTCCATTATCCATCGTGCTGATTGCGTCAGCACCTGTGACCAATCAGGCATGCTATAAAAGGATATTATAGCAAGGATATTACCGGACTTTCCCTCTGTAAGTCACCGAGTATTGTGGAGTGTAAATGTGGAGAACTGTGTCGGTTGTGTTTAGCGCTCCCCTAGTGCTAGCACCTTAACAGAGTTGTTCCTAGTTCCCTGAGTTCCCTAGTTCCCTTAGTTTAGTATTCTCGCCTGGCCATCTCGTTTTGTCTGTCTTGCCGCCTGCCTTCTGAACTCTTGCTCGTTGTAAGGATTACCCCTCTGCCTCGCGTCATGGATTATGTTCGCTGATCGACCCACGCCTGCCTCACGGACCTCTCTCGTGCCTCGCCCCAACATACCTGTTTGTCATTGTTCTGACCCTGCCTGCTTGACCATGTATTTGTCTCGTCCATTAAATAAAAGCTTGCGTATGGATCCCCTCGTCTCCCTTTACACGTTACAGTTTGAACAATGCTGATTTAAAAAGTTGTGCAAGCCTATTATTAAAATAAAATAGTGTGATCCTGCAGCAGCGGCTTCTTTATTATTGGCTAACAAACCAGACATGTTTTGACATTGAATTTTTTAAAAGCACAAGCTATTCCACAATGTTTTCTTCATAAACCTTTAAAATATTCCAAATAGCCTACATAATTCACTGCATGCTTGACAAAAACAAATTAAATTTTTTAAAAAGAAATATTATTTAACGAATAATAGTCTAATTGTTCTGAGAGTGAGACTGTTATGCTCTTTGTAGAGGACATCGGGATGTAGGCCATCTAAGAAAATTATATTTTCCCCATTAAAATTTAAGTTTAAGGAGCAGATAGGCTATTTAATTTCAGAATATTCATGTAGGCTATATGCTTTTGACATACTTTAAATGACAGTGAAATCTTCAAGTCTGCTTTGACTTAGTTTCAAGTCTGCATGAAAAATATGAAATTCAAAATGTAAAATTATGATATGTACAAACATGCATATTTTTTTTTTTTTTACTTGCAAGTATCACAAGTTAATTTAATTTGTCCAACAGTGTGTTTACATCTATTCTCATTTGTTTCTGAAAATGAACATTGCCACCTCAAAAATGTTGTTTGATCATGGAGGTAATGACATTTGAAACTATTAGTTCTCTATGTTTGTGCTTGTTGGCCAAAACCGAAACCAAAACCAAAAGTAAACTCGAGTTAATTGAAATTCTAAACACGCTCAAGTGCGCCACGAGCTGTTTTTAGTCGGATTTACAGACAGCGACTGAGACACACTGCCAGAGTGGATCCTCATTTTCATCTCAGGATAAAGGCAAGACATAATTCTTATTGTTTTATAACTGTTTGGTACACCTCATATATTACCACTGAATTCGCTTTTATCTTACAACTGAACGGTCACTCTCAGACATTTGGCTTGAGTCCAGATGCGTGGCTAGAAATTTATTTATAGGGTGCGTAATTGCGTTGTTGAAATGCTTTACCTAGCGCATAACGTACAGTGGATGTAAAAAGCATTCAGAGTCTTACATTTGTTTCATGTTTTGTTATGTTGCAGCCTGCAATGCTGTATTTTTTCCCCCACATCAATCATACATT
>NW_026127502.1:0-21438 GCF_022985175.1 Labeo rohita
GGGGCCTAAGGAGGTGCATCTATATGAACTCACGCCACGTCTGCCCCAGAATCGCACCCATGCCCAGAGGTGCGCACCACTGTAGATCCTCCTATGGGGGCGGCGTCTCTCATGAACTCTATGCCTGTCATGTGCAGCCGCGAGGCCTCCCATGAACTCTCTGCCCATCATGCTGCATTTAGAAAGGGCTATCCTGAAAACTCTGCCCGCCATGTCACGATCAAGAAGGCCAATAATGAACGACCAAGAAAATTTTCCGTGAACACACCGCTCTGCTATGGATATCACTAGTTTCACTGTGGATATCTCTGCTCCTGTCCGCTTCTGCCTGCCTGTCTCTGCCTGCCCTGCCTGCCCCGTAATGGGTCCCGGTTCTGCCTGCTCTGCCTGCCTCGCCATGGCTTCCTGTTCTGTCTGCTCTGCCTGCCTCGCCATGGCTCTCTGCTCTACCTGCTCTGCCTACTCCCACCATGGCTTCCTACTCTGCCAATGCTCCACGGCCCAGGCCCCCTCCAGTGTTTCACGGTCTGCTACTGCTCCACGGCCCAGGACCTCCAGTGTTCCACTGTCTGCCATTGCTCCACGGCCCAGGTCCTCCAAGGTTCCACTGTCTGCCACAGCTCCACGGCCCTGGTCCTCCAAAGCTTCACTGTCTGCCTCTGCTCCATGGCCCAGGTCCTCCATGTTCTGTCTGCTACTGTCCCATGGCCCAGGTCCCTCCAGCGCTTCACTGTCTGTCCCTGCTCCACGATCCAGGCCCACCTCCTCTGTACGGACCTGGCCCCCGGTCCCACCCCCTGTTTTGCCTCTGTTCCCCCCCCCTCCTGGACTGTTGTTTGAGCGCCAGGGGTCGCTCCTAGGGGATTCTGTAACGCCACGCCAGCAGAGGGAGCCCCCACCCACTGACTGTTGCTGCTTCTCTGGTAACTTCCTGTTTGGTGGCAATAAAAGGAGGCCATTTTCAAACAGGAAGCTGCGAAGTATTGTTTTGCTATAGCGGACTCTACCAAGCGTTTTCCTGTTTTCAGTGTTGCCCTGTTTTTTGATTATCACGGTTTGGTTTCTTATCATAGTTTTGTCTTTGTTTTTGCCACAGTTTTGCCTTGTTCATTGCCATAGTTCTGTCTGGTTTCCTTTCCTTGTTTATTTGTTACTTTTCGGACTGCTCTCTCTGGTTTTGGACTCTGCCTGTTTATTGGATTTACGCTCTCGCCTTGCCCTGGATATTACTGTTTGTTTGGTTATCGACCCTGCCTGTCTTGACTACGATCTGTTAATAAAAGCTCGCAATTGGATCTTACACGCTTCCTACGAGTCCTGCTCATTACAACCATGATGATTTGTAGAGAGGCTCAGTAGATTTGCGCTTAACAACCAATCGACTGATTGCATGCGATTACTTGTTTCTGTTCTTCAGGCAGAGTCATGTACTGTATATTTGTGAAAATAGGTTGTCATGTCCAAGGAAAACGAAATCTCAGTCTTAGCGCTGACACTCTGCTGTTTATATGACACATTAATGCCGCCATTTGAACAGCACAGTTTTATTATAACTGCGTCATCATTCCCCCTGCTGTGTTACTCGGTGTATCGTGAGGAACCACGCACACTCGAACAATATACCCGTGAGTTTCTGGCCATAGCTAACTATTCTACAGTCCTGGACTGCATCATTATTGAAATTTTTGTGATGGTCTCAATGACCTGTTCAAGCACAAACTTAGACGCAAGGGACCGCGTTCATCACTTGCACACTTCTTGGACTTTGCCTTATTGACTGTGGGCTCATCTTTTACTGTGGGTGTCGCGGAGGAGGAACGCGACATCTCAGTAATGCCGGCTGCGCAACCCGCACACGGAATGGCGGCCACGCTGGAGCGCGCTCAAGCAATGATGACGGCAATGGATCGCATTGCTCTAATGGCGGCGACAGCAGTGCCCATTCGCAAGATGGCGGCGAGAATGGAGCTTCATCACGTCACAGCTGCTATACCAGAACCGTACAAGGTCACAGCTGCATTTCCTGAGTCAAGTCAAGTTGCAACTGTGTTTCCCGAGTCAAGTCAAGTCTCCAAGTCAAGTCAACTTGCAGCGGTGTTTCCCGAGTCAAGTCAAGACACAGAGTCAAGTCAAGTTGCAGCTGTGTTTCCTGAGTCAAGTCAAGTTTCCAAGTCAAGTCAAGTTACAGCTATGTTTCCTGTGTCAAGTCAAGTCAGAGCTGTCGCCCTGTCTCAAGTCAAGTTACTGAGCCAAGCACTGACAGGAGGGCTGCCACGCCAGAGCCACTGCACAAGATGGCAGCAAGTCAAGTCAAGTCAGAGCTGTCGCCCCTGTCTCAAGTCAAGTTACTGAGCCAAGCACTGACAGGAGGGCAGCCACGCCAGAGCCACTGCACAAGATGGCAGCCACGCCAGAGCCACTGCACAAGATGGCAGCCACGCCAGAGCCACGGCACAAGATGGCTGCCACGCCAGAGCCACTGCACAAAATGGCCGCCGTCTCCAAGCCACTGCACAAGATGGCCGCCGTCTCCAAGCCACTCCACAAGATGGCCGCCGTCTCCAAGCCACTCCACAAGATGGCCGCCATTCCAGAACCTGTGGTCATGATGGCCCACGTGCTGGACTCACCCCTAATGACGGTATGGACAGCTAAAGTGGCGCTCCCTCACGCCACGGCAGCTACTCCTGATTCAAGTCAAGCTGCAGAGCCAAGTCAAGCTGCAGGTGCATCTTCAGAGTCAGGTCAAGTTGCAGCTGCGTCTCTGGTGTCAAGTCAAGCTACAGCTGCTGCTCCAGAGTCAAACCATGTTACAGCTGTAGCTTCCAAGTCCAGTCAGGCTTCCAAATCCAGTCGAGTTCCAGGGTCAAGTCAAGCTTCAGAGTCCGGTCAAGCTTCAGAGCCCGGTCACGGAACAGAGTCAAGTCAAGCCAAAGCTGCTGTTCTCCATGAGTCAAACCAAGATACAGCTGTTGTTCCTGAGTCAAGCCATGGTGTTCCTGAGTCAAGTCACATTACAGCGGCTGTTCATACTAGGTCAAGTCAAGTTACAGCCGTGTCTCCTGAGCCAAGTCAAGCTACGACTGTTGTTCCAGAGTCAAGTCAAGCTAAATCACCACGAACCAAGTCAAACCACAGCTGATCTTCATGAGCCAAATGAAGTTATTGCTGCTGTTCCAGAGCCAAGTCACGTCTCGTCTGACCTTCCAGAGCCCCGTCACGTCTCGTCTATCTGTCCAGAGCCTCACCATGTCTCGTCTGACCGCCCAGAGTCAAGTCACGTCTCGTCTGACCGCCCAGAGTCAAGTCACGTCTTGTCTGACCGCCCAGAATCAAGTCACGTCTCGTCTGACCGCCCAGAGTCAAGTCACATCATGTCTGCCAGTGTGATGGCAATCACTATTCTCAGTATGTGGGCCGCACACTACACTCCAAAGGTCACGTCTGTTCACAAGTCCGCCCCAGAGGTCCCGTCTGGTCTCAAGTCTGCTCCAGAGGTCCCGTCTGGTTTCAAGTCTGCTCCAGAGGTCCCGTCTGGTCTCAAGTCTGCTCCAGAGGTCCCGTCTGGTCTCAAGTCTGCCCCAGAGGTCCCGTCTGGTTTCAAGTCTGCTCCAGAGGCCCCGTCTGACCACGAGTCAGCTCCAGAGGCCTTCCCTGTCAGAGAAGCCGCGCCAATGCCTCCTGAGGTGTCAGCTTCGGCTGTAGATCCTCCTAGGGAGGCGGCGTTCATCCTCAAACACTCTGCTTCTCCCCTTATTCTGTCTGCCTCCTCTGTCCCTGTTCTCCCCAGGTCCCAGTCTATTACACGGGTTCCTGCTCTGCCCTGGCGGCCTCCTGCGCCTCCTGCTCCGCCCTGGAGGGCTCCTGCTCTGCCTCCGGCTCCGCCCTGGAGGGCTCCTGCTCTGCCTCCGGCTCCGCCCTGGAAGGCTCCTGCTCCGCCTCCGGCTCCGCCCTGGAGGGCTCCTGCGCCTCCTGCTCCGCCTCTGGCTCCGCCCTGGAGGGCTCCTGCTCTGCCTCCGGCTCCGCCCTGGAGGGCTCTTGCGCCTCCTGCTCCGCCCTGGAGGGCTCCTGCTCTGCCTCCGGCTCCGCCCTGGAGGGCTCCTGCGCCTCCTGCTCCGCCCTGGAGGGCTACTGCTCTGTCGGTCCTGCCTCAATCACCGGGCCCTCCACATGGACCTGGTCCTCCAGCCCTCGCCCTGTCTCGCTCCCGCCCCACCGCTCCCTGGACTGTTGTTCCCTTTGAGCGTTTGGAAGCCGCTCCTTGGGGGGCTATGTCACGAATCTGGTCGATGTTCCGCGGTCCGCTCACCACCAGATGTCACTCTCACCTTATCACACACTGACTGTTGCATTACACCTCGGACTACATCTCGCAGTATCCATCAACACATGTGACCAATCAGCGGCACTATAAAAGCCCCGGTCTTTCCCCATGCAAGCCACTGATTGTTGTTGTGTTATTATTATTGTTCGTGTTCCCTAATTTCCTTGTTCCTAGTTCCTAGTTCCCTCGCCTGGCTCCCCCGTTTTTCGACTGTTCGCCGCCTGCCCTTTGGACTCTTGCTCGTTTATTGGATTATTCTCTACGTATTGCCTGTGTTATACCTGTTTGCTACCGTTTGACCCTGCCTGTACGACCATGTTTTTGTCTCGTCCCTTTAATAAAAGCTCGCAGATGGATCCGCTCGCCTCTCATCTTTCACTCCCGTTACAGGTATATGCATTCTGAATAATAAATAAATATATTTCCCCACTAACCCACCGCATTCTCATGAACAGCATTTTTCTTTTACTGATCATAATTCATACCTGATGAATTTGTTGTTATATGGTTTTTCAATTGTATTTTTTGCTTTTATTTGTAGTAAAACCAAGTGAAATACAGTGAAATGATGACAGAATATGACACAGAATAGTGACTAACATATTTAATACCGATAAATAAAGGTTTATTATGGTCTTATTCATCAGATCTCACAAACTGCAGCATCGCGATTAGGCCACTATAGAGCACTGACACCCTGTAGTGAAACAATCACGTATGATTACTAGCCACTGCTTTCTCAGATCGGTTTATGTTGGATTAAAAGTTCACGTTCCGTTGAGTTTGGAAAAATCTGTACTCAGTAATCATCAGAATATGTCTTCTCCTGTCTCTCAAAATTTCAGAATTTGAAATCAACCCGCAAAATCTCATTTTATTAGGCATTTAAGTCAACTAGATGATTACAGCGCAATGAAAATGTACATAACCCGAAATAACTGAGACGTACGATTTCAAAACAGAAGTGCGTCACGAGGCTCAGTGCAAGTAGTCCATTATAAGAAAAACAGCCCACTGCTGTAAAATGTTGCTGTAATTTTTACAGCAGTTTGTTACAGTGTAATTACATTAGTGTGTGCTTGTCTGTATTTGTACTTGATTGGCAGGTGCAAGTTAAAGGAGAGAGCTCCTGGTGCTGGATGATGGTCACGATCGCTTTTGTGGACGAGTCATGACCATCGCAGAGTTGCAGACCAGGCACCATTTCCTGCAAGGGGGCAGGGTTCCAGTGCCTTTGCCTGGATCCAGTGTTCCCCCTGGCAAAAGGGGTGCTGCTTCCGGCAGGAACCTGACTGGTCTTACGATGGTGGCGAGGAATTCCCGACCTCCGAGGGCTCCTTCTCTACCGGCACTTCGCAGCCAGTGGAGCTGCCTAAGGAACGGGCTGGACCCTTTTACTTTTATTGGAGTGTTACATAATCATTAAATTGACATAAAATGGAGCAGTTGACAGGTGTCTCTCACTGTTTCAACTGTCTTTTTTGTTTGTTTGTTTTGTTTGTTTGTTTTATTTTGTTCCGGTTCCCTCTGTTGTTAATTGATTAGTTTAGTTCAGCTGTGTTCACCTCATTTTTAATAGTATTTGAGTTCCCCTTCTATCTCGCGCAGGGTGAGTCACCCTCTCTAAAGACTCCCACCTTGGATTTGGATTTGGACACGGGCAAAGGATTGTCACCTAAAGACGGTCAAAGAGCTGCGCCCCACCACAGATTTTGCTCTCCACACCACCAAGCAAATTGCTGCTGCCATTGGGCGCTCAATGGCGGCAATGGTGCTACAGAGAGACATCTGTGGATCAACCTCACGGCCATCAGGAAGGAGGAAAAAAGACTTTCTCCTTGACGCTCTGCTTTCGCCGACCAGACTTATTGGTACTTCCATTGAGGCGGTTGTGGAGAAGTTCAGGGGGGGCGAAGATGCAATCGGCTGCCTTTTAGAAATTCATTCCTTGCCGTTCCAAATTCTTTTCTAAGGGGGACAATCAGTCTAGAGCTGAGTCTCAGAGAACTGGCTGTGTTTCAACAGCAATTAACCATTTCCAGACCATAGCCATCTAAGGAGAAGCTGTCTGGTAATATTTCTGTCTGCCCTTTTGGTTCTTTAGGCAGTCATTTCTGGTGACAACTGCAGTGGTCCCCTTCCTTGAACCTAGCTATCTGAGGGGTTAGTCTATCTAGGCTAGCTATGCAATTGTTACCTGGTCTACCAGCCTTCACAAGACCTCTAAGACATAGCTGTCTGAGGACAGCTGCGTTCTAGCTATGGGACATTAGTAGTGACCCTTTACTTTTCTACAGGCTTTCTAGCTAGCCTCTTCGGCAGTCTTGCGTATTCAGGCTAATATTGTTCACATACACTCTCAGAAAAAAAGGTACAAAACTGTACCTTTTAAGGTACAAGTGGCCGTCGCTGGGGTGGTACCCTGAAGGGTACAATTTTGTACCTCTAGTCAGAGGTACAAAATTGTACCTTATAGCTTTGTACCATTTAAGGGGCAAGTTTGTACCCCAAGGAACAACTGTACACACTTCCAATGAAGGCAAAAAGTGTACCTCATTAAAAGCATCCTCAGGATACTGTCCGAACCATTTTGATTATTTTGGTGTCTGTGTGCATGCATAAATAAATAGATAAATACCTTGGCTAACAAATACACAATTTTATTAGGAAAAGTTTTTTTAAAAAAAAGATTTCATTAAATACATGTCACAATAGCAGGTGTGTCAAGAAAAAAATAGCTCTTCAATAAAAAAAACCCCTCAAAACTCAGACCATTTAACAAACAAGTATAAAGCAGTCATTAAAAAAATGTATATAAATTTAAAAATATATATAATAATTTTTTTTTTTTAATAATAATAATGTGTACAGGAAATTGTCCACTGTGCAGTCATTACAAATTCAACTGGACAAATACAAATAACTACTGTTTAACATTGATATACACCTTATTACACAGGCTACATTAAATACTGCACGTTTACAGCAGTCTGTCTTCAGCAAAAATATCTACTGCTAATAAATAACTTGTCATTAACATTACTTGTCATCAACATCTAACGCCTGGTAATCAACCTCTTCACCTGGCGAGAGGACAGTCCATATAGGCTTAATAAAGTGCTAAATAAGAGTGTCTTACCAAGATGGTCTTCAATGAGAGATTCTTCTTTGTTCAGCTTTGCTAAAGGGCCTCCTCATTCGCTCATCAACAATGCGAGTATCTGGCTGTGTCCTTGTATACTGCTCCTGCAGGACTTTCACATGTCACTCTACTAATGTAGCATCTTCTCCAAAAGCAGTAATCTCCTTGTGCACAGACAAAAACAAATCAGTTAAAATTTAATTTCACTGCAGGAAATTTGTGCATCTAGAATTTTTCTGTTTCGGTTTTGGCCAAGAATTTTTATTTTGGTGCATCCCTACTTATTTATAATTTCTAGGCAAGAGAATAATGAACATGTTGCATCTTGTTACTTCATTTGAGAGCAATACACTGGTAAAAAGCTCTCAGTAAAGGCCTTGTAATTTGTTTGCTTAAAATGTTTTCTTCAGGTTGCAAGTTGACTTTTTTGAATGACCAAACTTCTGTTTAAGTCTTTTCACTTCTTCAATGTCAGCCAAAGGTGTCCGCTCAAATTTAAACTTGCGTTTCAGAGACACGTGCCAAGTGTGCTATTAAACAACAACAACAACAACAACAAAACAACAACAACAACAAATAATAATAATAATAATAATAATATTAATAACTGCATGAACCAAGAACCAAGAGTAAAACATTAAAGGTAAACCAGGTACTTACATATCCATTGCCCTCTTTGTCTTTTAAAAAGGGATACCTCAGAGTCAGGGCCTTAGCCACTTGAACATACTCTTCATTAGTTGGATACCTAAAAAAAATATTTTAAACACATCAGTGTAGCATTAAATGTTGCATAAAACTGAATATAAGCGGTTAAAACCTTGGTATAGGTAACGAGAAATACTTACATTTTGTACTGAGCCATGCTTTCATACAATGTTCTAATAATTTTGTTTCGGTCTGATGAAGTAAGTCGGCATTCTTTTCGGTCCAACTTGGCCTAAACGTCAAATGGAAACTTCAGAACTTCAAAAACTGCAGGAAAAGCTTTTGACAGGCTGATATTACTATCTACTATTATGGCAAAAACAGAAAGCAATAATTAGACAATGCAATGATGCAGGTATACATAAAATAGCACAAATACTGTAGAGTAGCATTTTCAGTCCTGAAAAGACAAATTACTATGTTAACAAACAATAACAGTAACTTCAGAATTTTGCCAAACAAGTTTTATTTAAAATATGTGCTCTACCCTTTACTTAAACATCATATTTTTCAATTCATACACTGAATAAATAATAAATAATTATACAGTAAACATAAATAATAGTGATGCACCAAAAATTCTGGGCAGACTGGCTGAGACTGTGCACTCTGTTTTTTCTCCATGTCAAAGCTTCTGTTATCTGCTGAAGTAGTATTTTTTCTTGATATTTTTGACAAAGAAAATGGCTGAAATTTTAGAGCACCTCTAATACATTGTTACAGATGCAAGAAATTGATAAACTAAGCACTAGTAGAAGTACAGGAAAGCAATATGTAGGGAAGCATGGGAAATAACCTAGCTACTTTTAGAATAGCTCTCTGAAACACATGCAATATTACTAAACAGCAATTACCTTGCTCCAGCTGATGACTGGGATTCTACAGGCACAGGTTCAAGAGTTAATGTCACTGTCTCCTTAATCTGCTGAATAAATTGATGAAATTTTGCTTGTTTTTTAAATGATCCCATGTCCCATGATCCCTTGTTTTTGAATGATGGCAAGAGGAATGAAATCATTGACTCAGTCAGTCCAATGTCAACAGTCTCTCCATCCACGTCATTGTCATTATAAAAACGAAGAAAATGATCATTTAATTACCCATCAAACTGAAGCATATACTAAACCAATTTTGAAGCTTTTTCTATTAAATGGATAATAAATCAAATACACTGTTGGATAATAACCAATAATTTATATTCTATATTGTTTTCCCTGTTTCACTGTATTTTTAATCACAGAATAAGGGAAAAATATATGTTTTTCATTTTTAAACTGTAATAAATTTTGTATTAAGTAGCATTGTATTCATATACTTTATTACCTGGAGATGGGGAAAAAAAAAAAAAAAATATACGGTTGCAAATGTGTATTTATTGTCAAGTAGCCTATTTGTTTTATCAGTCCAAAATGTTTCTGTTTTTTATTAAGTTCAGCTACAGCTATAGCTAGATGCCTTTGTGTAACGCCATGCCAGCAGAGGGAGCCCTCACTCATGCACTGACTGTTCCCACTCCTTCTGCTGCTTCATGGGTTACTTCCTGTTTGGTGGCCATTTAAGGAGGCCTACACCAAACAGGCCCCGCGAAATATTGTTTTGCCTGTGCGGACTCTACTAAGCGTTTTCCCTGTTTCATTGCCACGGTTTTGTTTTATAGTCATAGTTTTTGTCTTGTTTTTCGCCATAGTTTTGCCTTGTTCATTGCCATAGTTTTTGCCTAGTTTCTTAGCCTTGTTTATTTGTTACTTTTGGACTGCTCACTTGTATTTTGACCTATTGCCTGTTTTTACTGGATTACGCTTTTGCCTTGCCTACGTATCGCTGTTTGTTTGGAGATTGACCCTGCCTGTCTTGACTACTATCTGTTTAATAAAGCTCGCATCTGGATCTATCACGCTTCCTACGAGTCCTGTTACACTTTGTCAATATTAGGGATTTCCTGGCAGCTTACAAGTTATTACTTCTGGGTCCGTTTTGTACTTTCTGCTCGAGAGCACCCTCTGGCTTTGAGTATGAATAAAACACACTGCACAAGAGTGTTCAGCGCTCAATCCATAATGTACACATTCCGCCATTTTGGATACAAATAAAAAGTCTATGCATGACCTGACCATTTTGTCTCTTTACATTTAAACCTAGACTTATTCACACTGGCCCATTTAAATCTCTCCGTGAACACACCTAACGTTACCGCAAAAAATGTGAGGTTAAAATTGAGTGAGACTACTCCCCGGGGCGTACAAACATCTACTCTCATGTTAGTAACAAATAAATAAATCCTTTTACTTAATTAATTACTTGCTTTGCCGTCTCACCACAAATGCCTATGTATAAGGAGTGCGTTGGGCAACTCTTGTGCGGCCTATTACAAAATGTGGTCATTCTTGCAAAGGCGGGAAAAATTGCCTCAGAATGTAAAATGTTAATCACTAATTGCTGTACAAGTGTTGATATTGCAAATATATTATGTGGTGGTCAAAGTTATTATTATTTAAGCAACAAGGTATTAGAGGCAAAGAGATAAACGGATAAAGGGCGTTAACGTTACACCGGGAAAATCATCAAGAAAATACTCGAAACTTTAAAAATAATAATAAAAATAATAATGTAACAGCATACTCACCTTCAAATATTTTCCTCTCCTATTCAGTGACTTCGATACCAAATTGTATTAACTCCTTTATTAAGTGAGCTGTAGACATTCTAGCCAGCTCCATCCTGTAGACCAACGTACACCAGCCAGTCTGACGCAAGCACTTTTAACGGGCTTAGTAGGGGAAACACCAAAATCAACCGAACATGGCGACACAGGTGTAAAAATAAGCTTATAGAACATTATTCGGCATTTACCTGAGAAATATTAACTCCAAAACACACTTCGCGTTGAGAACCTCGCACGCCAGAATACTCGATACCCATAACTGAACGACGGCCAAGCGACGGAAATTTTCTTAAAGGGACAACAACAATTACGTCTGCGCAAGCAAGTTTTAATCTAATTACTTGAGTGTTGTTACGTGAGGAATGAAGCGTGAAGCGGGCGGATCCATCTGCAGAGCTTTATTAAGGGACATCGACAACGACATGGTCAGACAGGCAGGGTCAGGCAACGGCATACAGGTGTGTTAGAGCAAGACAAAAGAGTAGTCCGTAAAGCAGGCGTTGGTCGATCAGTGGCGAACGTAATCCAAAGGGGGGCAAGGCAAAAAGGATAATCCAAAAAGACAGGTGAGGGTTTCAAAAGGCAGGCAGCGAGACAGACTAAATGAAATAACTAGGCTAGATAACAAGACAGGTAAAGCAAGGCAAAACAAGAAGAAACTAGACACAGGATAACTAGGACAATGCTTTGTATGAATGCTATCAACAATTCAATACTTGCCAGCTAGAGAAAGGAAGTCCGGGGCTTAAATAGAATCTCTGATTGGACGCAGATGATAAGTGCAATGGCTGATGGGGAATGTAGTCCGGGGTGTGGTGTAACAGTCAATGTAATATGAATGTGAGAGGGCGACATCTGGTGGTGAGCAGACTGAAGGTCACCGGCCAGATTCGTAACAAGTGTAATTAAACATTGCCATTCCGCATTGTCCTTCTTCCGAATTT
Organism: Labeo rohita; assembly: GCF_022985175.1. Lineage (NCBI taxonomy): Eukaryota > Metazoa > Chordata > Actinopteri > Cypriniformes > Cyprinidae > Labeo > Labeo rohita. The sequence goes on from NW_026127502.1 coordinate 11,781, forward strand.
CATTCAGCGTCTTAAAAAAATAACACAAAGGTCAAAATTTCAGTTTTAAATGAATAAAAAATACATTTAATAAAAAAGATTTTCTGATTACAACAAAAAACATCAACAGTTATTCAAAATATTTTAATAATTTCATTAGCATTATGTTTGTTATTTATAACTGTCTCATTTTACAGGTAGGAGACAAGTGGTTGTAGGCTTTCGTACAAGGTTTGAAAATATATTTTTAACATTTAAAGTAATTTAATAAAGTGTCTTTCATGTTATCATGAGTTGACACGCATTAAATTAATAAATAAAAAATAAAAACACATAGTTAGACCTACTCTAATTGGGGATAAACTTAAAATAAATATATAAATAAAAATAAAATAAATCCAAGGTACAAAAATGTACCTATCAGATCTGAATCTGAAAAGTTGTACCTTTATAACTCATTTTGAGAACATAATTGTACCCTAAGGACCTATTGAGGACCTTTAAAGGTACAATTATATTTTTTGTTCCCCTAGGAACAAAACTGTACGCCTGCGGTACCTTTTTTTCTGACAGTGTAGCTATTTGAGGATGGCTATGTGTCTGACTTGTGTGGGCTATTCCCCTTTATTTATTCGGGTTCTCCCATCTCTGCTAAGTTCCATTAGCGGCCTCTGGCGTCAGAAGCATGGTACTTTCTGAAGAAAGGTCTGGTGCATGTCTGTTGCTTCCTTCATGCTTCTGCCAGGTCATCAGGCATGTGCTTTGGCAATGGCATAGTTGGCATTTTGTTCCCCAATGTGTCCTCTAGAGGGAGACTCAGCACTGAGTTCCCTAGAAGGGGAAGTTCTGGGCTATGCATGTAACCATGGTTCCCCAAGAGGGAACAAGAGGCTGTGTCACCTTGCCATGCCTCTGGCCTGCCTGTTTACATCTCCTTCAGACAGCTAAGTGGATGATTTATTTAGAGTTTAGTCAGTATAAAGGTTGTGTTTGGACTGTTGGAATTTACCGTGTGGATTATTAAAGACTGTGACTCTTCATCAACTTTGTTGTGTGTGTATGTTTGTGTCACACAACCGGGACAACAGGTGTGTTGATCATTTTATTTTGAATGCTCTGTGAAAATTTTGACTCTCTTTATCAAATGGTTTAAGTCAAAATACATTTATTTACATTGCTTCTGCGTAAACACTGTTCATTATGTGAAGAGTATTGCCATTGTGGATGAAGGCTGAAGATCAGCAATTAAAAATGAATCAACATTAATTTTTATTATAGTAATTTGAAAGGGTTGTTCAAATATTTAATGCACTAGTGTTTAATTCAATTTATTGTCACAAATTATTTTTTTTTTTTTACATTCTCAATGAGCTATGATAATGACATATAGGGTGTATTTTAATGTTTTCATATAAACCAAACTTTTCTTTATTTGTCTAGGCCTGAGAATTGCGTTAAAATGGCAAAATACAAATTGGTTTTTTTGTACCTACATAGTAAAACAAAGAAACAAACAAACACATCACTTAATGCTGAATGCCATTCTAATAACCCTATGCTCACAAAAATATTACACATAATTTTAATTTAACACCATACAAGATACAACAACATACAAGGTTTGCTTTAATGCTTTTATTGATTTGAGGAATGTGTAAGTAGGAAGAAATTAAAGTTCAGAACATTTTGTAAAGATAAGATTGGAAAATGTAAATTTAGTACAATCAAAATAACAGAATGACTGCATATGATCTCACAGATCTTTAGCACAAACATAGCCAATTGAGTGTGAACAGGTTCTGTCATTCCAACAATGGCGAGCTGTAGGGTGGAAATATAAAATGAGTTATTCAAATCATTAAAGTAGTGTTTAAAAATGAGCAATTTTATGTTACTTTTAAGTAAATATTTGACAGTAAAAAACACACTGCATTCTTACAGCTCCAGGTGATCTCTGCACAGTGCTCGACTGAACCACTATTGTTAGGTTCCCCAGAGCACCAGTTGGTGTAGTCATAGGCAGATCCATCACTCCACAGCCATGCTTTTTCCTAAAGAGCAAAGACAGTTATTATCAGAGCCCATATAAGTTCTTAGTTATAAGAACTACTGTAATCAGACTCCATAAAGAAGGTCATTTAGTTTGCCTTTGAAGAAGTTAAACCATCTTCATTAGAAACTAGAAATTTCACTTTAGACAAAAGTCTCTTTAAAAGTCTCTTTAGGCCACACAACTTAACTTACTTGTTCACCATCATGAGCACCAATCCAACATAGTGTGAAAGTAGAAGGCAACAGACTCGTCAGAAAATCATTCTCCAGTTTACTGCGCACAGATGCGAGATTTGCATCCTCCTTTTGGCAGTTTTTCTAAAGATACATTTTTTATTATGAATACAAAATATTCTTTTTAGAAAAAGTGTAAATTACTTTTTAAACAACATTTAGTCCACCAAAATCTGCTTTGATTAAAGGGATATTTCACCCAAAAATGAAAATTTGATGTTTATCTGCTTACCCCCAGGGCATCCAAGATATAGGTGGCTTTGTTTCTTCAGTAAAACACAAATGAAGATTTAAAACTCAAACCGTTGCAGTCTTTCAGTCATATAATGGCAGTCAATGGGACCCACGGCTTTGAGGGTCATTTGGTTTTGTCTGTGTATGTTTTTTTGACTCTCAAAGCTGTGGGTCCCTTTGACTACCATTATATGACTGACAGACTGCAACGGTTTGAGGTAAACATCTTTGTTTGTGTTCTACTGAAAAAAACAAAGCCACCTACATCTTGGATGCCCTGGGGGTAAGCAGATAAACATCAAATTTTCATTTTTGGGTGAACAATCCCTTTACTTTGCTCAGTAATAGTTTTTCTGTCAAATTTATATATATATATATATATATATATATATATATATTATATATTTACTTAAAAAATTACTTACTTTAAAAATAATAATAAATAATAAAAAATAAAAGCACCTTGTTGTAACTAACACTTTACCTCTGCTGTGACCCAGTTAACTGCCTGAGGGAAGAACTTGAAGCATCGGACTCCAAAATTTGTCCATCCATAGGGGCATTGTTCAACTCTATCAACTGTATCCAGTATAAAGGTTAGTCTTGTAAAATTCACATTATTACTCTTATTATGCAAATACTAATAAAATAATAGAATGCTGTAGTTTTCCTACTATCCCACTCCATAAAGCTACAAACTGCCAAAGATTTGGCAAAACAAGCTTTTAAATGGAATAATGAGGGTTTATATAAATAAATGTTTTGTTTACCATCTGCATTCCCTATGGAGAACACAATGAAAAGTAGTAAAAGACTTCTCAGCATTGCCATGATGAACCTGAAAATGAATAAGCAGCAAAAGTTAATGGTCTGCACTCATACATTGAACACTGTGGATTCTCAATGTATTTTAAAGACAAAGTTAATCAGTAGGTCTCTGTGCTAAAAACTCACCTTGGTTTTTAGATAGTTGCTTTCGGAATCTCAGAGGAAGATCTTGTGAAGTTCCAGAAAGAGCCCTGCTTTTAAACTTTACTGGATGTCAAGGATGTCATAAGTCACAGGGATGATACACAGGTAAATGTTTGATATGTGAAATGATAGGTGGATATGTACACATACAGTAAAATTCAAATACAGGAGTTAAATAATACATTATTAGCTTAATTAAATCAAGTGTTTGAAATAACTATATTTAAGTTAAATATTAGCCATAAGAGGAAGGAGAAAAATAAAAAAAATAAAGAATATGTGTAAATATTAATCCTTTACTAAATCCTTTTCTAACTTTTGAGTCCTTTACTGATCTAGAAAAATACAGATTTTCCCCCCTCACTTTGCTGTTTTTAAGCTCATCTGATGACAAAATTAAAGTAGATGAGTAAAGTTTGAGAACAATCTTTAAGTTGGCTTGAGAAAGCCTAGCCTGAAAGTTTGAAGCAGTTGTACAAGTATGAAAGCAGCTAGCATGATTTAACACATTGCTTACAAGATTTAATATGTTGTTAACATGTTTTAGCATGATTAGCTTGTTGCTTATATTTTTATAGGCTGATTACAATGTTGTTAGCATGATTAGCATGTTGTTAGCACAATTTGCAAGTTACTAGAATGCTGGTAGCATGATTAGCAAGTTACTAACATGTTGTTAGCATGATTAGCATGTTTCTAGAACGTTTCTAACATGATTAGCATGTAGCATGTTACTAGCATGTTGTTAGCATGTTTCTAGTATGATTAGCATGTAACAAGCACGTTGCTAGCATGCATAGCAAAGTTAGTAGCATGTTGTTAGCATGATTAGCATGCTGCTAGCATGATTAGCAAGTTATTAGCAAGTTGTTAGCATGATTAGCATATTAATAACATGTTGTTAGCATGTTTCTAACATGATTAACATGTTACTAACATGTTGATAGCATGATTAGCAAGTTAGTAGCATGTTGTTAGCATGATTAGCATGTTACTAGCATGTTGCTAGCATGTTTCTATCATGATTAACATGATACTAACATGTTGTTAGCATGATTAGCAAGTTACTAGCATGTTAGCATGATAACAAGTTACTAGTATGTTTGTATCATGATTGTCATGTCACTAGCATGTTGCTAACATGATTTAGATAGCTAGATAGATTAGAAATATTAGAGTGGAAGCTTAAATGAGCCTAAATTGATTACAAATAGTACATAGAAGGGACGCTTGATTGAACCTCAAGGGATTCTGGGAGTTAAGATTTGAATTTTGTCAGTTGGAGTTTGAAGAGTGTTGGCTCATTTGAACATTCCATCGATTAAGTCTATGGGATTTTTGGTGGTTTTGATAGTCTGGTTTATGAAAACTGTAAGCCGGATCAGTCTGAAAAGATATAGCACACCGAGTCAGACCAGTCTGAAGGTCTGGGCAGAGTTTGGCGGTTCTAGCTTGAAAGCTTTAGGAGGAGATAGATACCGAAATTTGGCTCAGAAGAAGAATAATAAATAGATGAGTAAAGGTTGAGAACAAACTTTAAGTTGGCATGAGAAAGCATAGCCTGAAAGTTTAAAGCAGTTAGCATGTTACTAGCATGTTGCGAGCACGATTACCAAGTTACTAGCATGTTGTTAGCATGATTAGCATGTTACTAGCATGTTGTTAACATTTTTCTATGATGGTTAGCATGTTACTAGCATGTTGCTGGCATGATTAGCATGTTACTAACATGTTGTTAGCATGTATCTAACGTGATTAGCATGTTACTTGCACGTTGAAGGCATGATTACCAAGTTACTAGCATGTTATTAGCATGATTAGCATGTTACTAGCATGTTGTTAACATTTTTCTATCATGGTTAGCATGTTACTAGCATGCTGCTAGCATGGTTTTTTAACATGATTTTTTAGCATGATTAACATGTTACTAACATGTTGTTAACATGATTAGCAAGCTACTAGTATGTTTGTAGCATGATTAACATTAATAACATGTTGTTAACATGTTTCTAACATGATTAGCATGTTACTAGCATTTTGTTAGTATGTTTGTAGCATGATTAACATTAATAACATGTTGTTAACATGTTTCTAACATGATTAGCATGTTACTAGCATTTTGTTAGTATGTTTGTAGCATGATTAGCATGTTACCATGATTCTAGTATGATTAGCATGTAACTAGCACGTTGTTAACATGATTACCAAGGTAATAGCATGTTGTTAGCATGATTAGCATGTCACTAGAATTTTGTCAGCATGTTTTTAACATGATTAGCATGCTACTAGCATGTTGTTAACATGATTAACAAGTTATTAGTATGTTTTAGCATGATTAACATGTTCCTAACATTTTGCTAGCATGATTAGAAAGTTACTAGCATGTTTCTGTCATGATTAGCAAGTTACTAGCATGTTGTTAGCATGATTAGCAAGTTACTAGCATGTTGCTAGCATGATTTTAACATGATTAGCATGTCGTTAGCATGTTACTAGCATGATTAGCCAGAGTTTGAATGAGTTTAAATGGATTAGAAATACAGTACATAGAAGGGAAGCTTGATTGAGTCTCAAAGGATTCTGGGAGTTTTGACAGTTGCAGTTTGAATAGTGTTGGCTCATTCCGTCAATGTAAGTCTATGGGATTTTTCCGAGTTTTAAACATAATTTTTAGGAAAACCGTAAGTCCAATCAGTTAGAAAAGATATAGCAACTAACTTCAGATCAGTCTGAAGATCTGGGCTGAGTTTGGAGTTTGTAGAGTTAAAGCTCTAGAAGGAGTTAGAGTTAACAGTTTTAGTAAGAAGAAGAAGAATAACTAGATAAAAAAGTTTGTCAAGACAAACTTTAAGTTAGCTTGAGAAAGCCGGACCAGAAAGTTTTAAAAAGTTTGAAAAGTTTACAAACTTTAAGAAGTTTAAGAAGTTTTAAAAAGTTTTAAGTTTGGATGGTTTTCAGTCTGAAATAGTTTGAAGTTTTAAAGTTTCAATTCAGTCTGTCAGATAGATAGATAGATAGATAATTAACATGTTGTTAATATGATTCTAACATTATTACCAAGTTATTAGCATGTTGTTAGCATTTTCTAACATGATTAGCATGTTACTAGCATGATTAGCAAGTTGTTAGCATGTTTTTAGCATGATTTGCAAGTTGTTAGCATGTTGCTAGCATGTTTCTTGCATGATCAAGAAACATCAAGTTAGTAGCATGTTACTAGCATGATTAGCAAGTAACTAGCATGTTGCTAGCATGATTAGCAAGTTACTAGCATGTTACTAGCAAAATTAGCATGTCATTAGCTTGTTACTAGCATGATTAGTAAGTTGTTGGCATGTTGTTAGCATGTTTCTAGCATGATTAGCATGTTGCTAGCATGTTTCTAGCATGATTAGCATGTTGCTAGCATGTTTCTAACATGATTACCAAGTTGCTAGCATGTTTCTAGCATGATTAGCAAGTTGATAGCATGTTTCTAACATGATTAGCAAGTTGTTACCATGTTGATAGCATGTTTCTGGCATGATTAGCATGTTGCTAGCATGTTATTAGCATGTCATTAGCATGTTACTAGCATAATTAGCAAGTTACTAGCATGTTACTAGCATAATTAGCATGTCATTAGCTTGTTACTAGTATGATTTGTAAGTTACTAGCATGTTGCTATCATGTTTCTAGCATGATTAGCATGTTGCTAGCATGTTTCTGGCATGATTAACAAAGTTGCTAGCATATTTCTAGCATGATTAGCTAGTTGCTAGCATGTTGCTAACATAATTAGCAAGTTGTTAGCATGTTGCTAGCATGTTTCTGGCATAATTAGCATGTTGCTAGCATGTTTCTGGCATGATTAGCAAGTTGCCAGCATGTTTCTGGCATGATTAGCAAGTTACTAGCATTATTCTGGTTGCTAGCGATAGATAGATAGATAGATAGATAGATAGATAGTAATGGTTAGATGATAGATAGATAGATAGATAGATAGATAGAAAGATAGATGAGTGTGAATGAGTTTAAATGGATTAGAAATACAGTACATAGAAGGGAAGCTTGATTGAGTCTCAAAGCATTCTGGGGATTTTAACAGTTGAAAAGATATAGCAAATCGAGTCAGACCAGTCTGAAGATCTGGGCTGAGTTTGGAGTTTGTAGAGTTAAAGCTCTAGGAAGAGATACAGTCAGAAAATTTTGTCTCAGAATAATAATAATAATAATAATAATAATAATAATAATAACAATAACTGGAAGTTTAAATAGCATATCAGTAAGTTGGCTTTCTCAAGCCAACTTAATAACTAGATAAAAAAGTTTGTCAAGACAAACTTTAAGTTGGCTTGAGAAAGCCGGACCAGAAAGTTTTAAAAAGTTTGAAAAGTTTGAAAAGTTTAAAAAGTTTAAGAAGCTTAAGAAGTTTTAAAAAGTTTAAGTTTGGATGGTTTTTAGTCTGAAATAGTTTGAAGTTTTAAAGTTTGAATTCAGTCTGTCAGATAGATAGATAGACAGATAATTAACATGTTGTTAGTATGATTCTAACATTAATAACAAGTTACTAGTATGTTGTTAGCATTTTTTTTTACATGATTATAAAGTTACATGTTGCTAGTCTGTTTCTAACATGATTAGCATGTTGCTAGCATGTTTCTGGCATGATTAGCAAGTTGCTAGCATGTTTCTAGCATGATTAGCAAGTTGATAGCATGTTTCTAACATGATTAGCAAGTTGTTACCATGTTGCTAGCATGTTTCTGGCATGATTAGCATGTTGCGAACATGTTTCTGGCATGATTAGCAAGTTGCTAGCATATTTCTAACACGATTAGCAAGTTGATAGTGTGTTTCTAACATGATTAGCAAGATGCTAGCATGTTGCTAGCATGTTTCTGGCATGATTAGCATGTTGTGAACATGTTTCTGGCATGATTAGCATGTTGCTAGCATGTTTCTAGCATGATTAGCAAGTTGATAGCATGTTTCTAACATGATTAGCAAGTTGTTACCATGTTGCTAGCACGTTTCTGGCATGATTAGCATGTTGCTAGCATGTTACTAACATAAAGTAAGCATGATTAGCAAGTTGATAGCTTGTTACTAGTATGATTTGTAAGTTACTAGCATGGTGCTAGCATGTTGCTAGCATGATTAGCATGTTGCTAACATGTTTCTGGAATGATTAGCAAAGTTGCTAGCATGTTTCTAGCATGATTAGCAAGTTGTTAGCATGTTGCTAGCAAGTTACTAGCATGATTCTGGTTGCTAACGATAGATAGATATATAGATAGATAGATAGATAGATAGATAGTAATGGTTAGATGATAGATAGATAGATAGATAGATAGATAGATAGATAGATGAGTGTGAATGAGTTTAAATGGATTAGAAATACAGTACATAGAAGGGAAGCTTGATTGAGTCTCAAAGGATTCAGTTGAAAAGATATAGTAACTTGAGTCAGACCAGTCTGAAGATTTGGGCTGAGTTTGGAGTTTGCAGAGTTAAAGCTCTAGGAGGAGATACAGTCAGAAAATTTAGTCTCAGAATAATAATAATAACTAGATAGTAAAGTTCGTCAAGACAAACTTTAGGTTGGCTTGAGAAAGCTGGACCAGAAAGTTTGAAAAGGTTTTAAAAGTTTAAAATGTTAGCATGTTTTTAGCATGATTAGCAAGTTGCTAGCATGTTTCTAGCATGATTAGCATGTTGCTAAGATGTTTCTAGCATGATTAGCAAGTTGCTAGCATGTTTCTAGCATGATTAGCAAGTTGTTAGCATGTTGCTAGCATGTTTCTAACATGATTAGCACGTTGCTAGCATGTTTATAGCATGATTAACAAGTTGATAGCATGTTTCTAGCATGGTTACCAAGTTGCTAGCATGTTTCTAGCATGATTAGCAAGTTGTTAGCATGTTGCTAGCATGTTTCTAACATGATTAGCATATTGCTAGCATGTTTCTAGCATGATTAACAAGTTGATAGCATGTTTCTAGCATGGTTACCAAGTTGCTAGCATGTTTCTAGCATGATTAGCAAGTTGTTAGCATGTTGCTAGCATGTTTCTAACGTGATTAACAAGTTGCTAGCATGTTTTTAGCATGATTAGCAAGTTGTTAGCATGTTGCTAGCATGTTTCTAGCATGATTAACAAGTTGCTAACATGTTTCTAGCATGATTACCTAGTTGCTAGCATGT
>NW_026127503.1:0-21370 GCF_022985175.1 Labeo rohita
TTTATTTTTCTGTTGCCCTTGCTCTATTTCATTTTGGGTTTAATTTTAAATAGACATAACAAAAAAAAAATAAATAAATAAATAAACAAACAAACAAACAAAACCATTAATTTAGAACCTCATGATACTTTACTTTGTTTTCAAAACCCATATTTTTCTGTTAAACAAAATTACATTATTAATCTGTTAATTATCTTAGCAAAGTTTTATTTTCATAATAAAAAAATAAATAAATAAAATAATAATAATAATAATAAAAATACAATTAGGTACTAATTTGTACTGTTTAAGGTAAATACGGTATGTATTTTTGCACCTTATTGTACCACTCCAGTGACAGCATAGTTTTTTTTTTTTTTTTATTATTATATTATATGTTTATATTAAGTTCTTTCATTTTAATGGCAAAGAAAAAATATATATTAATTGCCATTAATGTGAAAGAACTGAACCTAAACGTGTGTGATACAAATGCTCATTTTAGAAGAACATTTCAGACTGAACTTAAGGGCTTTCCCATTTTTCTCATACTAATGGCATAATCTGATAAATTAGTCCCGTGTATGATATTATTATATGATACACGGGACTATTATTTTCCATAATTTACACATGATTTGATACCTTTTAGGGTTACACAATGTACCGGTACTATGGTAGTATCGCGATACTAAAGCTTAAAAATACCCACGGTGCCATTGCATTTCTTAAACGGTAGTATCGTCCATACGGTAGTAAAGTAACATATGTTGTATGCACGGCAGGAACACTGTTTAAAAACTTCATTTGAACATGCACACCAGCAGAAACATTACAAGTTAATTGCCAAAATGTCCTTCTGCTGTGCTTTGTGTAGTACATGCTGTGTGTAGCTTTATGTGCTATTCAGTGTTTCCTGACGCTTCAGTTCAGCTTGAAATGAGACGTTGCACTTGCACGTCATTGTTCATGCTGCAGTTTATCAGAAGAGAGGGTCTGATTCAGACCGTCTGATGTTATTTCAAAAAATACCACTTATTCAACATCATAATATCTTACAAGAAAGTATTCTCACAGTTTTATTAATTTGCCCACTTTTAGAACAGCTGTAATAATTTGTTTCTGGAAGCTTTTTTGTGATCAGAAATGCAGTTCCATTCATTAACTTAGCGGCTTTGCACTTGGTTCTTATCAAACATTATATATATATATATATATATATATATATGTGGGCTGTGTAAAGGTGTGTTCTATTAACGAAACTCAAACACTGCCAAGCATCTGAATTAGGGGATCTTTATTTCCGACTGCATACACAGAAAACGCAGCATTAATACTCTAGGTTTCCAATAGTGGGGGGGTGCTGCCTAAGACATTTGTACAGCGACAAATCACCCACTACCAAAAGCACGTTTCCCCAAAAATTAAAGAAACAAATCTAAATTACAGGCACTTCAAGTAACTCTCAGAGTTACATAAATCGCTTCGGCCAGTTTCGCAAATTTCCCCTTCTTACAAGGATGGTTACCCAGTTCTGACAACAAGAATAAACTAAGAAATAAATTCAAGTACAGAATACTTGGTGTGGGCACTTAACCCCCAGATAAACAACAGTAGTGGCTTATGATGCTTTCTAAAGAAAGAACACACATAGAAATATTATTATAGATACATTTTCATATACCCACAAATATTGGTAAATCAAAATAAATGTATTTTACACTTTGCCTAGTACTGTTGGCATAGCTATTATCATCTTCTTCTCTTAAAACAGATTATTAACGAACTTACATTAACATTGACATCAAACAGTGCACAACTAGTGAACTATACATTTACATTCACCCAAAAGAATGAAATAAATATCACTCACTACGTGACGCGCTGCACCGCATTAGAAACTCACACCGCTGTCACCTCACGTGCCTTCTATCTCCCCTCTGATATTATTTTATTAAAGGAGAAAGAAGTTTACTTTCACTTTCCCATCTTAACATCAAAGGTATTTACAGGAGACCAGTTAACGATTACATTAAATATTACTCACGCTCAAACTCCGCGGTTATGGATCAACTGGGGATCATGTTAACTGGGGATGTGCGCGTGCACGCAAGTATGTTTACCTGGATTTCCAGCAGATGTTAGACGACGACAGATTCGTCACATGCGAAATTGCACAGATCATAGATTAAAAAACGTGTTTCACCAGTTGTATACATTTGGTATGCAAAATAAAGCGTTTTGATTTCGCAGTGTTCGTGCCTGCGTATTTCGCGCAGTTTTAAGTAGTGATGGGTCGTTCTTGAACGATTCGTTCATTTTGAACGAATCTTTAATGTGACTCGGGACGAACGAGTCGTCTCGGGGGAGTGATTCGTTCAGTCGCGCATGCGCAACATCCTATTAGGTCCTGTACTGGAATTAGTTAAACTGTTTTAGAATCGTTCGTTCACCTTATGGGGCTGTCACGTGATGAACGAACGACTCAAACCCGAGGACTCGAGAGATGAACTAATCAATTCTCTTTCTGGCTCAGGCTGCGTTGGTTAAGCTAATTGGGCTGTCAGGTGATGAACGAACGACTGGGCGTGATCTGTGAGACGCAACTTGAAAACGCATTAAACTTCCCTTAAACGGCGTCTGATACATTGGAATAGCGAAAGGGAAAACAACAGAGTCAAATAATTATACAAACATTCACAAATAATGTGGAAAGCTTTGAAATCTGTTCCGTAGAAAATTCCATGTGACCAATCTGTGGCCGTCCAACATCTGCTGGAATCTCAGGTAAAACTATTTGCGTGCACGCGCATATCCCCAGATAACATGATCCCCAGTTGATCCATAACACCGGCACGACTCACGTGGAAATCTCTCACGCTCAGAGAAATACAAAATCCGTGTAGTCGTTTACTGCTCCACCTTTTCAGCGGTCAGAACAACAGCATAGGGACTAGCTTTCTTTCTTAAAAACAAATACAAGCAGTGTTGTCTCCTAGCCCATGCACTTCAACTCACGCATGCTTAGGAATCCCTAGTCTCAGCCTCAGACGTCACGCCCACGGAACGTTGGCTAAACGTCTGATGCATATGGTACACTTAACTGGAAACACTTCAGGAATGTCGAAGTCGTCATCTGATTGGTTGAATTGTATCGGATTTCCGGGGGACGCGAGTGTCGCGTTTATTTTCGGTCCGCCGGGAAACAAAGCGCAGACGTGTGATTGCAAAAGAAAAACTGTCCTGTTTACATGAGTGACAATGAGCATTTATCAAGATCAGCTAAACGTAGGATTCTCAAAAGTATGCGAGGTTCACGGCATAGACTGTGTTATACGTGCACGAACAGATCAATGACTTACTGCTTGTTTTCTTCTCCTTCTTTGATTTTCTATGATGACTGACTTGTTGCACGCCGGTCTGTTGTTGTGGGTACATTTCCACGCCCCCGAAACGTGACGCTGAATAAAACGAACTGTGATTGGTTGTTTGACATGTCGGTCAAACGGGCTTATGGGCGGGCCTTGGCCAAAGAAAGCTGCTATGAATTCCAGACCTTCAGCCGTCAGTTTGAAGGTCTGGCTACGCGAGACTAAGGAATCCCTAACCATGAACGATTCCAGAAAAAAAATTAAATCCTTCGTTTTCTTCCCTTCTTCTAACCACAGTGCGCAGATGCACGAGAGCGCCCTCGAGTGACGGATAAGCATGACTGCAGGCTATTATTCTGGTGATTACTCTGTTACCAGGTCATATATATATATATATATATATGAATATGTTTTAATATACACGCTGTTAACTTGGAAATTTCAAATTTCAAAAATGCTCCTGACAGTTCAGCAGTATGACACGAGCAAGAGTTAAAAGTGCTGTTTTTGTTTAGTTTCTGTGTTCGAATATGAATCAGCGTTGGCTTGAGTGAATCACTGATACACTAAGACATTCATAAAAACAGTCATTTGATTCACTCCTGAAGGATTCAGCTGTTCTGAAAGAATCGTTTAAATGACTTTAAATGAGTGATTCAGTCATGAACACTTGCTGTCACCTGCTGGCAGTTTTAAGTTTTCCATCATATTACATTCTTTTCATACATATTTCTATATTCAGAGTTTTGTATTTAAAACATTAATCTCATAACATTATTTATGCAATTATAAATACAGTTTAAATGTATAAATACCACATTTAAATGTCACTTCATGCAGCCTCTGTGCAGTGCTAAGATTTTTGTTTACATGATTTCATGGATAACAATAGCCAGTCTTTCACATTAATTAAGTATTCAGAGAAAAATCATTTCTGTTTTCATTTACATCTTTTTATTCATGAAATTTTGATTCATTTTGTAGAATTTAATTTTAAATTAACAGAATACTGCATGGTATCGTGATACTACTTGTTATCATGAAACGTCAGCTGGTATAGTATCGTTAGTCTTTTTTATTGTATCGTGACAACCCTAATATCTTTATCTTAAACGGTGGCAGAGTTTAATGAATTTAAGTAGGTATATGGTTTTAGTACCATATATAAAAATAATAAAGACATAATCAAAAACAAAACAAAACAAACAAAAAAACAAAAAAAGCCTTGTGCATTATAGGGAATAATATTCTGAATATTTTAGTTAAATTGATACTTTTAGATCAAGCAGTGTTGTCATTTAATGGATTTATATCATTGCATACATTAAAAGTTGTGTAAGTTTATAACAAAACACATAAAAGTCTAATTATAAAAACGGCGCCTTGTGCAATAACAGGGATGTTTTTTAGTATTGGTTTTATAGTATAATGTCATGTAGTTAAATGGTCTCTTTCACTTTATTTACCAATATTTTGCATTATTTCTGAATGTAATAATAAAATGTGATTTATACACCGATAAACACACTCAACAATACAAGATTGACCTGGTTTGACTTATTTTCTGAAAAATACAGCACACTGCAAATAGATACTGTTTGTACAAAAAATAAATAAATAAAAATAAAATAAAATAATAAATAAAAACTATTATGTTCAACACTCAGCCACATTAAGTTCAGTTTGAATCACTGTTATAACTTTGATCATCACATTAAAAAAAAAAAAAAAAAAAAAAACTCTTTGCTGTCAAGTTTCAGTTTCTTCATTATTATTGTTAAACTTGACTGCAGTTCATTAGTTTGCATTAGTTTCTCTTCTGTCAGACTGAAAGAAGATTTTATACCTCAGTTTCTGCTTCAATGATATTAATAGTTTCTTAGTGTTACTGACATTATAAAGGTCTAAAACTGATTGATGAGATTGTTTTCTCACCTGTAATCTTGACAGTATATGTGACTGAGGTCTTGACTTGATCTCCTTGAGTAATATTGCATCTCCACTCTCTGCTGTCATCTTCATTCAGGAGTGTTGTAGTCAGAGTGATGATACAGTGTCCTGGAGCTGATATCTGATATCTGGAGTCTGATTTTGTCAGATTAACACCAGCCTGATTCACCCAGAACAGCTGAATTCCCTCAGAGCGGATCCAATCATCACAAGAGACTCCAGTATATGAAAACAACTGACAGTAGAGAGTCACAGAGCTGCCTGCACTGATCTCAGTCTGTGAGGATGATGAAGAGACTGAAACACAAAATAACACACAAATCACACACTTTTCAATCATCATGAGAGTTTAAATGAAGAACTACATAAAAAAAAAGTTTTTGTAAAGACAAACTTTAAGTTGGCTTGAGAAAGCCGGAACAGAAAGTTTTAAAAAGTTTAAAAAGTTTATGTTTGATGGTTTTCAGTCTGAAATAGTTTGAATTCTAAAGTTTAACGTTTACGTACGTAAGGTTAATGTTTGGATGTTTTGAAGGCAATACAGTCTGTCAGAGATAGATAGATTGTTGCTAGCATGTTATTAACATGATTAACATGTGACTAGCATGATGTTAGCATGACTAGCAAGGTACTAGCATGATTAGCATGTTATTAGCATGACTAGCAAGTTACTAGCATGATTCTGTTTGCTAGGCATAGATAGATAGATAGAGAGATAGATAGTAATGGTTAGATGATTGATAGATATTGATATCCGTAAGTCGGATCAGTTAGAAAAGATACAGCAACTATCTTCAGATCAGTCTGAAGATCTGGGTTGAGTTTGGAGTTTGTAGAGTTAAAGTGTCGACAGATTTAATCTCAGAAGAAAATAGCAGATCAGTAAGTAATTTGCCCTTTTTAAATTGATCATATAATCATAAAATTACCATGAAGAACATGCAGATAAACACGTGCATCAGTTCCTTGTTGTTTGTCATTCACATATTGTCGGCAGGTGTAAAATCCATAATCTTCTTTTATGATGTTCGTGATGATCAGAGAGCAGTCAGACCCCAGACTCAGTCTCTCATCTCTGTCTGTGTTTTTCTTCTTTATCCCTAAACCAATCAGTTCAACTGATGCTGAATTATTGTTGTTATAGTTCCATGTAGTTGATTTGCAGTCATGAAGATGATTATTACAGGGCAGACGGACATTTTCACCAGAACTGATGAACATATGAGTATCATTCACTCCACTGGTACCTGAAACACAAGAACATTTGACTGATTATTAATATAATATAATCAGTGGTGCCTGTAGAAGTGGGTATAGTCTTAAGTTTATTTAATAAACTGATCATGTTGAAATGAACTCTTTCCCAGACTAATTAAACTAAATGTCTTGTAGAGAAAACAGAGATTTGTTTACCTGTGAGAAGTGAAGAGAGAATGATCAGTCCCAGCAGACACAAATGACACTTATCAGCCATTTTCTCTTTCTGTCAGTCTTCCTCTTCATTATATGCTCACAACTCTTTCTTTAAATACTATCAGCTCTTCCTGTGTTTGTTCACTTCCTCTGATCTGACTGAGTGTTTAAATGCTGCTATTTAGTGACACAATGTCAGTCATAATGGAGAAGTGTGAGAACTGAGATCAGTTCAGGCAGTTTTAACCTGCAGTCATTCTGTAAACACCTCAATCTGTTGAATCTTCCCTCGAGAGCTGAACACAGACTGTTACTGGTGTTGTGTTCAACTCTGTTTCTTCTGTATTTCCTGTGAACTGTCTAAACATAACCACTAACCAGACAACAGCGACTGTGAAACATGTTCTTCAGTGTGAGAACTGAATATTGTTGATCAAATATATAATTCTTTGCATCACTGTTAGTTTCAATGCTTTCTTTTATCAGTTTTACACATGTTGTTAAATTCAAGAAATAAAATCATTAAAATATTAGTGATAAAACTGTTTTGTTACTGAAAAGTTATTCACGATCACTGACTTCCTAACTTGAGTCGCACTAATAACAATAATATCAATAAAGCCATTTTGAAAAATATTTGAAACCTCCTCTGAAGTCATTGGTCCATTAAACAAATTTAATGTCATGATGAAACATGATTTTATCTCTGCCATTGACACCAAAATTTAGTTTGTCTGAGTATCCACACTTGCGGTTTTGAGCACTTGCATGTGACAGGAAGTAAAACCGTTTACGTTCATTTAAAAAATAAATAACATAGGTAGAAAAAAATAAATTGTTGAAAATTGTATTGATGAAAAGATGTATTGTATATGTAAGATGTATAAAGTGCATAAAATGTATGTATTTTGTGTAATCACTAAATTAGAAGCACCAGAATTACTAAACACAGTTATAACAGACATTCAGACGTTTATCTGTAAGTGCAAAATACATAAAATCAAAGTGTGTAAATAAAGTTGTGTATAAACATGCATTTTTAAAGCACTTTAAATTTTCTCAGCACTAATGTTTGTCTTTTGTCTCTTTGTGTTGTGGTTTGTGATCTAGTGTTTTCAGAAGTGTGTTACTGCTGACTGTGGGAACTCAGTTAGTTTGACCACACTAGTTTAACCCACACTGATCTGAGATCATCTCTGAACCCAGTTTGGACTGATAACTGTGAATTTTCACACATTCAGATCACAGTTCCTCTTCTTTCTTTAACAGAGTTTCTAGAACTGAATTTCTCAACTTTTTCCTCTGTATAAATGTTTTACTGCAATACGATTACGAGTTCAGTGTTAGTTTAATTGGTGCAGTTTATCTAAAATCTTTATTTCAGTGTTTTCATGTAAGGCCGAGTTCATCATCCAAACACCTGAACTTGAAAGACCTTGATTAGTTGATTCAGGTGATTTAATTAGAGTTGAAAAGTGTTTCTCCAGGAGCAGGAATGAGGAATCTGATGTACAGTAGCACATATACTGTATTTCTGTACATTTCCATGGACCAGTGATTCCCAAACCAGTTCCTGGAGTCTCCTCAACAATGTTTCTAGCACTGGAGTCTCTATTGATGAACTGATGAATGAATCAGGTGTGTTTGATTAGAGAGAGATACAATGACTGTCTTATGAGATCTTGCATCTCTCCAGCATTGGTCAAACTCTTTAGAGAATTGAGCTGAGACAAATCAAACCACATAAAGGGTCAGATGTAGGGCCATTCATGCTAAAATGAGAGTGTTTGTAGTGGAGATGTGGATGACCCTGCAGACCTTACACCTGTTTCTTCAAAAGGAGATGCTGCAACTGTCAGTGCTGATTCTGACGACACTGTGACAAGTGTGAATGAAAGATGCACGAATGAGGAAGTTGAAAGTTTCCACTTGTTGAGCTGCTGTATGTTACTGTATAACTCCTTTCAGTAAACTTTACTTTTTAAAGTTACAATTAATTACAATTAAATCAACATTAATCTGAAATCAATTTGATTTAAATTTCTATAAAACTTAATTAATATACAGTGTGTAAGCAGATTACTTTAACTTCCACAAGTCCTTTCAAATCTTATTTTATTCTGTTCACTAATTTTATATATTGGATTTGTATTAATTCACAACCAAATATCTGAGATCTTCAAAAAGTTCAGGGCTCAAAGCAGTAAAATAATTAGTAATTAAATAATGACTGAAGGGGAATCTGCATTTAAGGGCCCAAAGAAATGAATCAACAAAAACAAACATCTGGAAGAATATTTTCAAGAGTGTGTTTGTGTGTGAATGTCACAGTCACAGTGTTACTAGTCTCATCTTCAGACAGCAGAACACACACTCTGTTGGTTATATATAGTGGGTGGAGATGACATCAGTCCAACCTGATTGGCTGCTCACTAAATGCAGCTTCCATTGGTCTGTTTGTGTCTGAATGGGCGGGACTTGGCCTGAATTAAATGTGCATGGAGATACAGTATATCCACCTGCAGACCTGCAGCACCAGCAGTTACAGAACCGGAAGTGAGGGGCAGAGCTTACGTTCTTAACAGAGCAGCGCCACCAATGTTTTTAAAGTGTAATTTGCTATTATTTCGCAAGAAACGTCATACTTTAAGTATGCATGTTATACATTATGGTACATTCAAAACTATTTAAAACATTAATCTTGTGTAATATAGTTATTTGTTTCATATTATGCAAGTTATTTCCTGTTCATGATATTAAAAATAATGCTTGAAACTTAAGGGCATTTTATATGAAATATACTTTAATCACAAGATTCAAAATAAACATTTACTCCAAAGCCAAGAACATGTGCATCTGCATTTTTCTATAAGAAAACTAAAACATTGAAATAAAAATCTAAACACCTACAAACACAAACAGCAGCATAAATTTAAAAGAAACAAAATGTCTAGAATAATTAAATGAAAATATTAATTACAAAAATATATACTTAGCAGATGCTTTTATCCAAAGCAACTTACAAATGAAGACAATGGAAGCAATAAAGTTCATCAAAAGAGCAATATGTAAGTGCTATGATGAGTCTCAGTTAGCCTAACACAGTACATGTAGCAAGTTTTTTTTTAATTATTTATTTATTATTTTTTTTTATGTTTGTTAATATATAAAAACTTATATATATAAATACTATATATAATATAATATATAAAAAGTAATATATATATATATATAATAATAATATATAAAATACTTTTATCTGTACTTTTTGTTGTGTTTTTTCATTTAAAAAAACGAAACAAATAGAGAACAGAAAAAACACTTTATTTTTTAAATGTAAAATTTGTAACAATGTAACAGCATTCACTGTTTTGTTAAACAGATTTTCTCATATTTTCTTCTCTTTGTTGTAGTTGTGATCTTTTAAGTAGATTCATCATTTACTTTACATTTACCTGGCACTTGTTGTCTTTTCAAAAACTTGTCCATGCTTAGAACAGAACTACTATGGGTCATTCATTCATAATTTTACTCGCTAATGGCACTTCTCTTTTCTGATATCAATTGCACCATCTAGTGGTCTGTTATTTTACAACAAAATTGCTACAACTGATAACAGACAGCTGCAGCGGGTACTGCGAGTCGTCTTGAGGTAATAACATATAATTAAATTCATATTTTGTGTTAAATTATTTACATATGTGTCAAGTAGGCGTATAATAAGCAAGATAATTTCACAGTGGGGTCTTGTATCACCCTGAAAATGTTTATTTTTTCATAAAAATCTAGGGATATACTGAAATGAAAATTCTTGGCTGAAACTGCTTTGTAATAATTATTTATTATTGTATTAATTAATACAGTTGTTTTGTTAGACTTTTTAATTTAACTCAATAATATTACTGAATAAAAAAAAATACTGAATAAAAAAATATTTTATTCAGTTCTATGAAACAGAATCAGATATAACATTTTTTGACTAATTATCAAAATAATGTATAGTCCTACAAAGCTATTATTTTCAGAGCATGTGAGCAGAGCACACCGTCACGAGAGGTTCGTGTCATTTTACCAGTGTTGTCCAGTACAGCAGTACTACAGCATGTTACAGCACAGTATGCGATGCTATTGCAAACAGAAACAAGTATACACAGACATTTTCTGTCGGCGCGTTATTTGGTCAGGTAAAATATGCTAGGTAATGTTTATTCAGCAATAATAAATAGGAAATGTATTTTTTTAACATTTCTCCAGTACCAACAGCAGAACCGTTAACGTCAGAGCTTTTCGATACTTCGGTCTTTTATAATTAGGCACCGGGACCAACTAAGTACCGGGTTTCGGTACCCATCCCTAGTGAACGCACACCTGGAGCAGTGGGCAGCCATATCGCTATCGCTGCGGTGCCCGGGGAGCAGTTGGGGGAACAGTGTCTTGCTCAAGGGACTCAGTCGTGGTATTGAGGGTGGAGAGAGCGCTGGTTATTCACTCCCACCACCTTCAATCCCTAACCCTAACTTGAACCCGCAACCTTTCGGTTACAAGCCTGACTCCCTAACCATTAGGCCACGGCTGCCCCCCATATACACAATCATATAGTTAGAGAAGCTAGTGTTAGGTTGTTGTTGTTTTTTTCAAGAAACAAGCATTTAGAAAACAAATAGTGCGCAAGTTTTAAAGGGTCAAGTTTTTTTAAGAATAGAATTAGAATAAGGAGAGCTAGAGGGTCAAATTAAAATTAATGAAATTAAATTAAATTGAAGTTTATCAAGTGAACAATACACTATTAGGCTCATTTTGCCATGACAATCCTGCATAAATAACTCCACATCATCCCTGAACACAAAATGACATTTGAAGGACACTCTGGAAGTTTCTGATTGTTCCAGGAGATTGTTGAGGCCTTTTCTTTGTCCTCTTCATCCATTAGAAAGAAAAGAGGTTTTTCCACTGGCAACCGGAGCAGATGTTTGTTGGAATGGAGCCATTTCACAGCTTCTGTCATGTGTCAGATCACTGGGAGTTCCTTCATTGCAGAATATTAAAGACAAATGTGTTTTTAATATTTCTTATTAATGTATTATGTTAAGATATATATGTGACCCTGCTAAAAACAGTCATAAGTAGCACGGGTATATTTGTAGCAATAGCCAAAAATACATTGTATGGGTCAAAATTATTGATTTTTGTTTTATGCCAAAAATCATTAGAAAATTAAGTAAAGATCATGTTCCATGAAGATATTTAGTAAAATTCCTGCTGTAAATATATTAAAACATAATTTTTGATTAGTAATATGCATTATTACACCATATATTCAAATAGTTGTATCTCAGTCAAATATCATCCTAACAAACCATACATCAGTATAAAGCTTATTTATGCAACTTTGATGTATAAATCAAAGTGATGTATAAATCTCAATTTTGAAAAATTGACCCTTATGACTGGTTTTGTGGTTCAGGGTCACATATGTGTGTGTATGTGTGTTATTTGAGACGTACATCACTGCTGCTAAGAATAGTCTGTTCTACTTGGAAGGGCGTCTTGTCGAGTTTCTGCACTGTAATAAATTCAATTAAATTTATTTAAATGGAGTTTGATTTAAATTGGTCAGAAGGGGCTGCAGATGAAATGGTGGACTAAAAGAAATGTCCAGTATCTACCTTTCAGAGAAAACCCCAAATTTCCCCAGAAGAATAAGAGAAAACCATCTCTGTATGTTTGGACTGTCACACTGGAAGAAAAAACACAGAGAAATCTTAAAATGTCAACGCTATAATATAATAAATGTCAGTTACTTTAACTGATAATTACTTACAGATGTAAAAAAGTTGTAGATCATACAGGAAAACAGCATAAAATAAGAATATTCTCTCCATAAATACCAAACAAATAAATTAAAACTTCCTTGTTCCTTATTTAACTAATTCACACATATGCAGTGTTTGTCTACTTCCTAATTCACATCAGTGTATAGTAGCTAGGTTTAGGTTAGAAGCCTAAAATAAATAAATAAATATACTGTAAAACTGTAATGTAATAATATATTGTAAGTATATATTAGTTGCACTGCTGCAGCTCAGGTAATGTGTCAAATCTCTGAATTCATCTCTACAAGAGATGAAAGAACCACACAATTCACATTAACAAATGTTATGAATAAAAATATAATATATTTACGAATAATAAACATCTTCAAAGCTTCACAGCAAAGCCTATTTACAACATGCAATCTGAAAAATTGTACTGTACAACAAATTATATGACAACAAAATCAACCTTCATTGAGATGATAAATCAAAGCACAAATGAAGTATTTATTAAAAAAACATTTAACTCAAGACAACTCACCGTGCTCTCCACCGTGTTTATCTCGTTGTCAAAAACTCGGCCCCTCACTTCCGGTTCTGTGGTTGTGGTTCTGAAACTGCTGGTGCAGTTGGACACTATTGTGTGCATCAGACTTTGTCTGTATAGTGTTTACTGTAGTGTTATATTGTATTAACACACAGTGTGAGCAAGTGTCTTTATTCTCTAACTTTACTTTTACAATTTTTACATTTACAAATATAAATGGGGGTATATTAATTCCAAACCCAATCAATTTGCTGTGAGAAAAGGTGTGTGGAAGTCATTAGTGTATCAAAATAGATTTCTGAACTAAATTTATATAAATTTCTATGAACATTAATCAATTCATTATTAGTTAATCTTTGTTGCTTTGCTTCACAATTGATCTCATCCTCACATTAACAACTAATGAAGGTGAATCACCAGATCTGAGTCACAAACTCCACTGAGATGAACCAGATGTAGAACCCAAGTGCAGTTTAATATCTTCAACATGAAACTAATAGAAAATAAACAAAGGTTTAGCACTGAATGCACCTTTAATTCATAATTAATTAATAATGTTTTGAGTCATTAGGTGTGTTCGACTTAACGCAGCGCTGCGCAGCTCGATCAAATTCTGACTTGAAGCAGTGTATGCCGGTTAGAAATTTTGTCCGACTTGAGGCGGCGCCGACGCCTCGTGACTGTCACGTGTGTCATCAAAGTATCGCGACAGCGATTCGAGAGCAGCAACTGACTTAGCCGGTGCAGTTTCTTCAGAGCGGCTGCAAGAGCTCTGATGACCACATGACTGTTTCACGATTGGCCAGATTCACCACATGACAACGATCACGTGTGTTTTGGGTTTATTCTAACATCCTCAAGTCTGATAATACTGACAAATCTGTGTTTTTACAACAATAAAAGTTTTTACTGTAGTCGCGATGTTATATTGAGTCAGATTTTTCTTATAAAACACTGATAAAAGCATAAATAACCCCACTTTATTAGTATTTAAACAGTATATGTTTATGTTGATCATTATTCTTGTTCAGATGGCGCTGTATTAAGCAGTATATGAAACGTGTTTCTGTTGTTCATGAAAACGCTTCAGAAAAGTCTGTGTATTTGATAAATATTTTGCATTTAATTCACTTCTTCTGTGATAGAGCATGCAAACACCGCGAGAGCTTCACTGACGAGAGTAAAACGTGTCCGACTTGATGCCTCCATTTTTTCAAATCCGCCCCCGACTGCTCTCGGATACTCTCGTTGATCACTGTCTGTAGCCGTAGATGAAATCGAACACACCTATTTGTTCACCTAATGGGGCTGTCACGTGATGAACAAACGACTCAAACTCGAAAACTTTGTCAGATAAGAGGTGAGGTGAGCTAATCATAGACTAAAGACCCAGATAAACAATAAATGAATCTTTTCTGTTTCTTATAGCATTATAGTTTTGTCTTGTTTGTAGTGTGATCAGTGTTTGTGTAAGCAGTAGATGTGTTAGGGAGGTAACATGTAACATTTTAATTACATTTTGCTGAAAATAACAAAATGACTCAAAAAAAGATTTGTTCATTTTGCTGAATGAGACTCAAAAGTCTGAGTCGGTAAAATGATCTGAACTTCCCGTCACTAACGTGACGTCACCGTCAGCTGGAGTGAGTGCGGCTCCACACACTGAGCGGAAAAAGACTGAATGCCAGCATTGGTTTCAGTGTGAATGCTGCGAGAGAACACAAACAACTCTAAAACCAGAATGAGCTTTGCGATTGGCTTTACAAAGAGATTTGACAAGAAACCTGAGGTATATTTTTACAGGCTGTCAAAAGCTACAGAAAAGAAAACCAAATGGATCACTGCAATCCAAAGAAACAAATGGACTCCAGGTGGCAAAACTTGGATTTGCAGTTTTCATTTCATGTTAATATGTTGAATTTTGTGTAAAATCACACCCTATATATTGTATTGTCACTGGTGCAGAGCACCAATTTTGAGTATGGGTCACTATACTTGACAATACTTTCAGTTACTAGCCCAGTTAGACAAGTCCAAACTCTAAGACTATTTGCCATATTTCTAGAGAGAAGAGCAGCACCACCCCTGGAGAAATAAAGACCATCTCTTTTCAACAGGTCAGGTCTGCCACAAAAACTCGTCCAATTGTCTATGAAACCTATGTTATTCTGCGGGCACCACTTAGACATCCAGCCATTTAGTGACGACAGTCTGCTATGTATCTCGTCACCACGGTAAGCAGGGAGGAGACCAGAGCGTATTACAGTGTCTGACATCGTACAAGTTCACACACCTCTTTAACATTATTTTTAGTGATCTCTGACTGACGAAGTCGAACATCCTTAGTGCTGACGTGAATAACAATCTTACTGAATTTACGTCACATTCTTACTATCCTCCATTAAAGTTTGTATGTGTGTCTCTAGTTCTGAAACCTTCTCTGTCAGACTAACTATTTCCCTGCATTTAATCACATGTAAATCCCTCACTGCTGACAGAGATTGATAAACGGTACATGTGTCAAGCAATGCAAATAACAACAGCAGGAGAAGAAGCCATTACTCACCGTGATTGTAGAACGATTCCAACTTACTACTGTTGTTTGATCTTTGTGTTGTGGTTTGTGATCTAGTGTTTTCAGAAGTGTGTTACTGCTGGCTGTGGAAACTCACACAGATCTGAGATCATCTCTGAGCCCAGTTTGGACGGATGACTGTGACTTTTCACACATTCAGATCACAGTTCCTCTTCTTTCTTTAACTGTTTCTAGAACTGAATTTCTCAACTTTTTCCTCCGTATAAATGTCTGCTGAAATCTGATTACGATTTCACTGTTAGTTTAATTGGTGCAGTTTATTTAAACTATTTATTTTAGCATTTTCACATAAAGCAGGGTTCCTCATCCTGTTTCTAGAATGAGGAATCTGATGTAGAGTAGCACATATACTGTATTTCTGCACATTTCTCTGTGCCAGTGCTTTCCAAAATTAGTTCCTGGAGTCTCCTCAACAATGTTTCTAGCACTGGAGTCTCTATTGATGAACTGATGAATGAATCAGGTGTGTTTGATTACAGAGAGATACAATGACTGTCTTATGAGATCTTGCATCTATCCAGCATTGGTCAAACTCTTTGGAGATTTGAGCTAAAACAAATCAAGATGTGTCACATAAAGGGCCAGATGTAGGGCCATTCATGCTATAATGAGAGTGTTTTTAGTAGAGATGTGGATGACCCTGCAGGCCTTACACCTGTTTCTGCAAAAGGAGACGCTGCAACTGTCAGTGCTGATTCTGACGACACTGTGACAAGTGTGAATGAAAGATGCACGAATGAGGAAGTTGAAAGTTTCCACTTGTTCAAGGCTGTAAATGTGTCTCATGCATGTGACGGAGACCATCAGAAGGTCGAGGTATTTCATCAACACTTTTTCATTTCTCTGACCAACAACATTGAGTGCAGACTGATGAGAACAGAATTATTTCTGCTGCAGCTGCTCTAAATCCATCTGATGAAAATGAGCACATCCTATATGAGGATGACCAACTTCTCACAATACTTAAGACTCTCAGTGAAGACTAACAGCAATTATGGAATCATCATATTCCATAAGTTTCACAGTGATGTTTTGCATCTATTCCAGAGTCAAGACCTTCTTACAATCTAAAGATGGCTGCACTTTTGTAACTTAAATAGTGTATTATTCATAGCAGTTGCAGTGTTTCAGAACTGTGATCTCACTGTTGAGCTTTGGAAACATGCTATTGCTGTTAGAGCAGTAGAGCAGAGATCATCTCTGAACCCAGATTAGACTGATGATGCTGTGAATCTGAATAATTCTGACGCATTTCCTCTTTTTCTTTCAGAAGCTGCTACTGCTACTCTATAACTCCTTTCAGTTAACAATGGAATAAAGTTCAGACAGTTAATAAACTTAATTAATATACAGTGTGTAAACAGATTACTTTAACTTCCACAAGTCCTTCTTTCAAATCTTATTTTATTCTGGTCACTAATTTTATGGATTTATATTAATTCACAACCAAATATCTGAGAGCTTCAAAAGTTTCAGGGCTCAAAGCAGTAAAATAATTAGTAATTAAATAATGACTGAAGGGGAATCTGCTTTTAAGGGCCCAAAGAAATGAATCAACAAAAACAAACTTCTGGAAGAATATTTTCAAGAGTGTGTTTGTGTGTGAATGTCACAGTCACAGTGTTACTAGTCTCATCTTCAGACAGCAGAACACACACTCTGTTGGTTATATAAAGTGGGTGGAGATGACATCAGTCCAACCTGATTGGCTGCTCATTAAATGCAGCTTCCATTGGTCCGTTTGTGTCTGAATGGGCGGGACTTGGCCTGAATTAAATGGGCATCAGACTTTGCCTGTATAGTGTTTACTGTAGTGTTATATTGTATTAACACACAGTGTGAGCAAGTATCTTTATTCCCAAATAAACGTATAAACTATATATATATATATATATATATATATACTAGGTGAATCACCAGATTTGAGTAACAAACTCCACTGAGGTAAACCAGATGTAGAACCCAAGTGCAGTTTAACATCTTCAACATAAAACTAATAGAAAATAAACAAGGCTTAGCATATGACTTGACAAAGCATGAATCTAACATGACACAAACACAATGCACAACACAGAAGCAAGACAAACACAATGGTCTAAATATAAAACTATCCACATGTTTCCTACGCCCCATGATGCCTTGTGTCAAAAGTGGGAGCGTCTTCTGGTTCAAAGTAAACAAGCAGGACATGACACTCATTCATTTAACAGTTGACAGGAGTGACGGGCAAATGAAGCCTCATGAAGCACCGAGACTTTCCTCTGACTGGAAAAGATTCAAAGCTTCAAGAGTGTTGTAAACAGTGCAATCTGGTGGTTAGTAAAAAATAAAGCAGCCAAAAGCCTGTGAAGCTCTGTCGGAAGAAGCATTCAGCACAATTTCCATAGATCGATCCATGTTATATGCACAAATAAAAGCCTAACCGTGTGTGTGTGTGTGTGTGTGTGTTTTTTTTTTTTTTTTGAATATCTGACTCTGATAAATTAATTTACACATTGAACAGTGCCATTAAATGCCAGTATGGATATCAATATGATGTAATAGAAGAATAATGTACACATATATTAATTGCATATGGCATATATTTTATTTTCCTGAAATAATTTGTATTCTTCATATTACTTGTATGACTGGGTATTTAAAAATGTCAACAAAAATTAACAAGCCTTGAATTGAGGCTTCATCTGTCGTGCCCTTTAACACAAGCTCTGATGTCTCAGTTCAAATGTCATTTCACTAGTTGACAGTCATTCAAGATTTAGCAAGACAAATTCAAACAACACATATTGTCCATAAGAATGGAATCACATCTCGCATAAAGTTATGCATCTTTACAAAGTAAACAATGATCTAAAAACACTTAGCCTCTTCGCTAATTAGCACACAAAATACCATTGGTATATTTTTACAGTGGCGCCCCCTGGAAACTTGTGGATAGGGAACACAGAACAATGAACCAATTAAAGCTGCAAGCAGCGATGAACGGGCCCTCGCACCCGGGCCGACCGCCGACCGGTGGCTTTAGCGAAACAGTGAACGGTGGGCACTATGCTTTTAATATGCTATGCTTTTTTCACATAGTAAATTTAGGAGGAATATATCAAAGTCATTTAGATGTGTCAAACTTCCTGCTGCCAGCTGGTGGCGCTATGCCTATAACTGAATATTCGCATGTAGACGTCTTCAGGTTAGCGCTTTTATTAAACATATGAATTTTGATGCAGATTGAACATGGTTTGCTTGAATTAGTGTAAGACAAGTAATTTCCTGTTGCCAGCTGGTGGCGCTATAATTGTAATAGAATATTGGTCTTTAGATGTGTTCAGGCCAGGACTCTTATCGAACATATGAAGTTTGGAGCAGATCGGACATTGTATGGCTGAGTTACAACAACTTCCTGTTTCATGGCAATAATAGCATGCATTAGCACTTAGAAAGTGTTTCTAGCATGTTTAGCATAATATGGCATATTTTGCTGTGCTTTTAATAGACCATCACAGTGTTAAACATGTCACTTCCTGTTGTCAGCAGGTGGCGCTATGACTATAACAGAATATGGGCATGTATATATCTTGAGACCAGGACTCTTATCAAACATGTAAAGTTTTGGGCAGATTGGACATTGTTTACATGAATTACAACAACTTCCTGTTTTATGTCTTTAACAACATGCTTTAGCACTAAGTAAGTGTTGCTAGCATGTTTGAGTATGTTTTTAAGTAGTTTAGCACTCAATGGCTTTTTAGTGTGTTGCTAATAGTGTATCACAGTGTTAAACATGTCACTTCCTGTTAACAGTAGGTGGCGCTATGACTATAACTGAATATTGGCACGTAAAAGTGTTCAGGCCAGGACTCTTATCAAACATTTTAAGTTTGGGGCAGATCGGACATTGTATACCTGAGTTACAGCAACTTCCTGTTTCATTGCATGACTGACATGCTTTAGCACTTTGCTAAGTGTTGCTAATACATTATAGCATGTTTCTAACATGTTGCTACCCTATTTAACATTTGTTGATATTTTTAAAATGTTGCTAGGCATCCACAACAGTAATAAACATGTGACTTCCTGTTGCCAGCAGGTGGCGCTATGACTATAACTGAATATGGGCATGTGTTCAGATCAGGGCTATTATCAAACATGTTAAGTTTTGGGTCAGATTGGACATTGTGTGCATGAGTTACAGCAATTTTTTTTTTCTTTGTATTGATAGCATGCATTAGCTCTTAGCTAAGTGTTGCTAGCATGTTGTAGCATGATTGTTGCATGTTGCTAGCCTATTTAAAACTTGCTAATGCTTTTTAATATGTTGCTAGGAGTCTGTAACAGTGTTAAACATGTCACTTCCTGTTGTCATCAGGTGGCGCTATGACTATAACTGAATATGGGCACTGACATGTGTTCAGGACCAGACTCTTATCACACCTGTGAAGTTTGAGGCAGATCAGACATTGTTTGCCTGAGTTACAGCCACTTCCTTTTTCATGGCGACACGTCGAAATTTGTCAGGCCGCCACGGACACGCCCCTTGACAAAAACTCAAAAGCTTCGCAATTTAACATCGCAGAGGCCTTATGATAACACTCAGCAAATTTGAAGATGATCGGATAAAAACTGTAGGAGGAGTTCGTTAAAGTACGAGGCCTGAAAATGGCAAAAACTGCACAAAAATCGTACAGGAAATTCAATATAACGGACTTCCTGTTGGGTTTAGGATGTTGTACCAGGAGACGTTTTTGTAGGTATTGGTGTGCTACACCTGTGTACCGAGTTTCGTACATGTACGTCAAACGCAGCACGAGGCGCACTCCGTTGAAATTTTATAGGCTATCGAGCCATTTTGCCACACCCACTTCTGAAAACCATATCAGATGTAAATTTTCGCCAGGACTGACGTGTGTGCAAAGTTTCGTGAGTTTTCGAGCATGTTTAGGCCCTCAAAAAGACTTTTTACTTTGGAGAAGAAGAAGAAGAAGAAATATAGCTGCAAGCAGCGATGTCGGGCCTTCGCCGCCAGCGCATCCGCAACCCTGGTGCCATCAGAAAAACGGTGCCCAGCGGGCACATGCATTGACAATAACCTTGTGGCAGTTTGGATTGAAGGGTTACAGCAATGAAAGGGTTAAAAGCAAAATGCTTTTAAATCATTCTGATAGACTGAAAATGAGCTAAAAAAAGATTCTTTATCCTATGAGGTCATCTTGTGCTCATACTTGGTATTACAGTCTTCATCTGCCAGTTTACTTCTGTGATATTTTAAATCTTTTTGCAGTCTCTGAAAACATGATAAACATATTTCCTAACAATGACTTGTTTTTCCATATGCATAAGTTGTGAAGATTTAGCATAATGCACTGTAAATGCACTCTTTCTCTCTCTCTGTCTCTCTCTGTCACGCACACACATACACACAAGGCACAATCCACCCCTCCCCCACACAGAGTTATATACCTATATACATACCGGGTTTGGTGTCTGTAGCTAAAAGTAACCCCCCCACTTTTGACACAAGGTGGCGCTATAGAGCGCCTCCTCCACACCCATTGATGAGCTTTTGCCAGTGTCTAACTATCATTAATACTGATGTGTGTTTTGAGTTTCATGAAAATCTAAGCTTATTAAGTGCCCCAAAAACACAGGAAACAAATGTTAAAGTTTGTCACGTTGCCATGACAACAGCATTTAATGTATCAACGAC